>NC_056726.1:638956126-639068626 GCF_019279795.1 Protopterus annectens | reverse complement strand
AGTGTATGATCTAATGTCAATAGTATTAGAAAATAACTTTATATATTATGAAGGAGAGATATTTAGGCAGATTAGGGGTGTGGCGATGGGGGCAGCGTGCGCCCCTATTTATGCCAATATGGTTATGCTAGATTGGGAGGAGGAATATATTTTCAAAAGTCAATATATGAGGTCTATAAAATACTACTCACATTTCCTGGACGACATATATATTATATGGGAAGGAAACCAGGCAACGTTTGATGGATTTGTGAATTACATTAATCAGAGTAGCAGTTTCTTGAAATTTACCTCAAATAGTAACAAACAAGGAGTACCCTATTTGGATACTCTGGTGACAAGGGAAGATGGCAACTTTAATTCCAAAATTTATAGAAAGGATACTTTTACAAATTCTTTTTTGGACTATGGAAGCTGCCATCCAGTTAAAACTAAGACCAATATATTCAAGGGTCAATGCATTAGAGCTATGAGAATGACCACGTCCTTGGAAGAAGTTATATATGAGATACAGTTCATAATCACTTTATTTGTAGACAGGGGCTATAGTTTAAACATGATGAAAAAGATAAGTACAGAATTAATAAATAGATGGAGTATTAATATTTTTCCACTATTAGGAAGTAATTATAAGGAATCATTAATTATCAATACAGAGGAAGATAAGTCAAATAAAGGATTAGGTAGAGCTTGTATAGTGGAGTATGGTCCATATAGTCACAAAATAAAATATATTTTGGACAAATACTGGCATACCATATTAACTAATGATGAGATGATAGACATCATGGGAATAAAACCGACATACGTATATAAAATGGCCCCAAATTTAAAAAGATTATTAGAAAATGTAAAATGTGAAGTAAACACCATAGATGGAGGAAATAGTTCAAGCACTAGAAGATGTGGTTGTTGTAAACAGTGTAGCTATGTGTCAGAAGACACTAACATAACACTGTTAAATTACAATAGAACAAAGATTTTCTTCAAAAGAGGGAATTGCAACAGCAAATTCTTAGTATACATGGCAAAATGTACTATGTGTCCGTCATATTACATAGGCAAAACTGAGCAGAAATTCAGAAAGAGAATTTATGCACATAATTATTGTATAAAGAAAAAAGATGAAAAGAATGCCTTAGCAAAGCATGTGATTAACAAGGGTATAGAACATCAATTTAGGTTTGGCATTTTAGAAGTAGTTATACCAAATCCTAAGGGTGGAAACATAAAAAATGCATTATCTTATAGAGAAAGTTATTGGCAAATTTTAACAGATGCAACCACCCCCCCAGGATTAAATGAGAGCATTTCTACGAAAAGTATATTAGAGTATTTTTAATATTGTTTTGTATATTCATTTTATAATATCGTTATATTGTTTTAGTATTTTAAGGGTCCACAGATTGATTAGAATGTGTTTTAATAATTAGACATGATATGAAATTCTAGTACTTATGAGTATTAAGTGTATACAGCTTTAAAAGTGTTTGATAAAATATTTTTGGCGCCAAAATAATACTATATAAGTTTTAAAACAGCATTTGAGTGTTATTCTGATGAAGCCTACGTTTTTAGTAGGTGAAAGCGCTTAATCTGGTTTGTGCAATAAAAGTTTCTTTATTCTGGATCTACCAGCTGTTTCTTTCGTGTATACAGGGAATTGCCATAGAGTATTTGCATCATTTGGCGTTTTGCAGCAGTTCGGAACGCCTAGAGTTTCAGTTGTTTGTGTCTGGCTGCCTTTTGGTTCTGTCATATATATATATATATATATATATATATATATATATATATATATATATATATATATATATATATATATATATATATATATATATATATATATATATATATATATATATATATATATATATATATATATATATATATATATATATATATATACATATATATATATATATATATATATATATATATATATATATATATATACACACACACACACACACACACACACACACACACACACACACACACGCATGTAGTGCATCGCCTGATTGCAGTTTATATGAAAGGAAACCTTATTTAAGTATAAGCCAACTGCCCACATGGTCATTACAAAAAGAACAGGCAATAAGGGGCATTCCTATATGGTACTTTTCCTCAGATTAAAGGTATTGGAAATCAGGCTGTTTATGTCTACAAAAGCCTTTGGAGTGACATGATCCAATAAATTCAGCAGGAATTCTTAACAGGGTCATGGCTTTCCAAACAAATGAGTAATGAATTGAATCAGAGGCTTTTTGAAAGTCTGATAGGAGTGCTCCTCCCAGAATGTCTTCCCGTTGACATACAGCTTGATATTTAGCCAAGTACTTATTGCATCTGGTCCGCCCTTATCTGCTTTTTTATAAACCTGAGATGGTTTGTTGCAATGATGTTTGGAAGAATCCCCTTAAGCCTATATGTAAGGATTTTAAGAAATATTTTCAAATCTGTGTCTAAAAGGGAGATGGGCGATAAATAGAAAGGTCTTTACTATCCCTATTATTCTTGGGAAGCATAATTACACTGGCTCTTTGTATAGAATCTGGGAATTTTCCAGTTTCTAATTTGTGCTGGAATAAATGGTTTAAATGAGATCCCAAGTTTATTTTAAAATGTTTGAAAAAGTCAGTGGTTAAGCCATTGGGTCTTAGGACCTTCCCACAGGAAGAATATCTTTAGCCTCCAGTATCTTTGATAGGGGTATGTGCTTGAGTAACTTATTACCCTGGTCTACTGGTGGGATCCAGCGGTGTGGCCATCCCTGGGTTGTATGCCGTTTCAAATCAAACATCGCATGTGGCTAAACTCACAATGGTGCAATATTCGTCAGCTAGGAATTGTACCATTTTTTTGTGGATCAAGAGTCCATTGCCCCATTTTGGGGCCCTAATAGTGACTTCAGTGGAATTCCCCTTACATTTTTTTGCAAGCAGCTTGGGAGACATTATGCCTTTTGCCCAGTGGAATAGCTTCTCATTCTTTCCCATCTTGCTGCAATTTGGGAATACTGTGTTTGCCTATGTTCTAATTTAACAATTTCAAAAGCTTGCCAGCATTCTGTATCTAGGCTCTTACTTTTTTAATATCTGTCTCAAATTCACATATTTTGGACTTGATACTGTTCTACTGAGTAGTTACTATTTGTGCATGTTTAGAGTGAAGAGACTATGCCCATAACTTACACTTGTCTTTAAAACCAAACCATTTTGTGTCTAACACTTGCCCGGTGGTTTCCTGCCTAGTCCAAAATTAAGTAATTCTGTTCTCAAAGAAGGAATGGTGTTCTATTTTTTGGAGGAAGAGTGGGTCTAGCCTCCACTGAGGCCTAGAAGCTTATCTTTTTGAAAATGTAATCACCAACTTCACCTGTGAGTGGTCTGAGAGTGACTCTGTTTCAGTTTGGGCTTCCTGTACTATCTCGAGATGAGGTCTGTCCACTAACCAAAACTCTAAATGACTAGCCATGCCTTTGGAATAGTATGTATAGTCTAATTCCTTGGAGTTAAAACTCAACAGACATCTTCCAGAAGAAGATTCCTTTCCATACAGGCAAGTATATTCCTTTTTTTGGGGGCTGTCTAACCCTACTGACTGGCATTAATATCCCCCCATCACTAACAGTTCATAGTGTCTGTTAGCTCCCTGCACTGTTTATGAAATGTATAGACAGTTGCTTCATTGTCTTTGTTGGATCCTTAAAAGTTTGCTACAGTTAAATGTGTGTGTGAAGTTTGAAATACAATGAGCAATCTACCATGGCGGCCCATGACTATGGTTTTGGTCCTCCAATTTACCAAGTTGTGTAATAGAGTAGCTACAACCATATCTCCCAGCTGTCCAGATTTTACTCTTATATTTATGGTCTGTTCCTCATAACATTTGTGGTTTTCTTGTAAAATACTGAGGATTGAAGTCACAAAATGACATATATTTGAGCTTCAGACTTCATATCCTTCAGAAGTTGTATGCTAACACAAACCCTCTTATACCTTCAATTTTCTAAGTTTATAAGAGTACTATTTAAAATGTGTCCCTATTTTTGGAACTTTGGCCCCCATTATTTTATGGCTACTGCCCCCCACCCCCACCCCCACTGTAGATGAGCTGGAGAAAAAATCATCCCCTTCCATTTATCAAGAGGTTTGTCTTCTCTATTTCTTTTACGTTTAGTTTCTTGTAACAATATTAATTGTGTTCTAGAGTTGCTGAGAGCTCATAAGAGTGTTTGCTATAATAGCTATAGAAATTCCTTTTACATTCCTCAAAAGGCTGCTAAATTCCCATGATTCTTTCCAAACCTTCTTCGTACTGTGAGGCTGTATTTGAAATCATGATTGCTCATTACCTTCTGGTAATCTGTATGGAGTTCCTAATGATATCGAGAGAGGCAGAGATTTGCCTTATTCAGGCTGTGCTTAAGATGCCTATTTTACCTGTCTTAACTGGAAGAGTGCTGCAAAAGAGAAAATTAATCACAGAATTGACACTGTGGGCCAACAATAAGTGTGAGTGGTTATTGATTTCACAAATAAGTATACTTGTAGCTTTAATTAATAGTAAATCTGAATATAAGAAAAAAACAATAAACATGGGCTGGGTGCCTAGAGACAGGTAAACCTCCACACCACTCCCAGCCAGGATGGCCAAGTCAATTAACCAGATTAAAGGATCTGTTAACCAGAGCCCACCATTGTTGAACTAGTGTGCCCTCAACCTACCTGACATGCTCTAACAACCATCATGCTCTAAACCCATGCAAGTCAACCACATATACATCAGTGTGGCACTTCCAATTCTGTAGATTAGACTTCTACAACCAGTTTTAATACTTCAGCCCCAGTCAGTGCCTGTCTAGGATTTCATTTCCTTGTGATCACCTTCTTGCACAATATCATAATTTGGTTTAGCAAGGCCTTATGTAGAGTTTTCTAAAAGCTTTTCTCAATCAGTGGAAACATAAATAAAAATTGTATTAATTTCAAAGCATTACTCAATGCCTTATGGAGCAGTTTTCCAATTTCTTCTTTAAATGTAATTAACTTGAGACAAGAGCAAAAGATGTGCACTCAGTCACCTAGTTCCCCTTCCTCACACATGAAGCAATTTGCATTCACTCGGGAAAACATTTTTACTAACGTAAATAGTGTAGAAATATATTTAAAAAGACATTACCATCCTCACTAAAATAAAATCTTCTTCATGTTGTAACATATGTAAGTGCTGATAACAGTTAAACCCCATGGTCATCTGATATACTGATTCCCAGCAGATCTTTCTTTGTCTTTGTCATGCTGTCAGGTATACATCTCCTTGATATATATATATATATATATATATATATATATATATATATATATATATATATATATATATATATATATATATATATATATATATATATATATATATATATATATCCATCCCCTCAGTCTTGCGTGTAATCCCTTCTCTATAACAATTAAACCATGTTGCCATAATCCAGCTAACAAGCTAACACAACTTAGTTTGTATTGCTTTCTGAAACATGGACCACTTTATTTCTTAAAACCTTCCTTCAAAGCTTCCACAGTTTCATCCCTCCATGTAATATCTTTGCATGTTTCCTGCAGCAATTCTTATGAGCATATTCCTCCCAACCCCCATTTGATCCAGTTCTTAGGAAAGTCAATGCTTCGCATTTCCTTCTGCAATCTGTACTTGTACCTTTCTCGTTTATAATAAAGGTTAAGAGAAACAATATCTTATCAGGTTTCAGTTTTAGTCTCCTTAAATGCCTGTCTTAATCCTTTGATTGCATACATTTCTACATGAGCTGTCTAATCCTTCCCACTTCCCTTTAGAATTCCACCAAACCCCAATATCCTTCAAAACAGTCTCTTTTCAATTTGTCTGATATTCTTCTGATATTAATTTATGTACCATCCTTAACTGTACCACCTTAGCATGCATTTCATAACCAGAAAAAACCCATGCCTCCAAGCTTCATTGGTAAATTCATCACCTCCCTTCATACCTCTCAACCTGTTAGTCTAAGAAATCTGAACATAGCCAATAATAATGGAGGGACAAAGGCCCAAGATCAGGGATAGATTTTAAATATTACTCTTGTAACCTTAAAAAGTTTAAAAAAATAACAAACAGGCTTCACATTATCATGCATTTTTTTCTGAAGGATATGAAGTCTGAAACTTAAATGTGTGTCCCTATTTAGTGACTTCTGATCATAATGATTTTCCAGAAAATCACAGATTCTGTGAGGAATAGAGGAAAATATGAGGCAAAAATCAAGCTATTCTGCAGAAATCTGGAGAGCTGAGAGGTGTGTCTTCCATGCAAAACGTAGTTTCTTTCCTTCTCATGAAAACATTTGTGCTGTTTTCTATATTTTCTTTATATACATTTTTGTTTAAACAGTGTGCAAGCCCTGAAGTTCAAAAATACACAAATGCAGTACAATTCATGTAAGAGCCTGCAATCTTTCCACAAAGTACAATTAAGATGAATTCCTGTTTCATAGACATACTAAGTAACCCTCTCTATCATATTATCAAAGATGATTTTATTGACTTCTTCAATGAACTGAATAAAATTACTTCCAAGCATTTTATCCTGCATCTTAAAGAAAAGAATATTTTGTCTTCAAATATTTTCTAGGCTTATAACTATTTATGTTCACTCTATTTACCGTATACCCAGAAATGGCACTAAATCGTTCAGGATTTTTCAAATACATTTTACACAACCAAATTTGGAATAGAAAGATGTACTAATAAATCATCAGCATATAATGTGAGTTTCTCATCCTTCTCACCTGTGTGATATTTTAGTTATTTTGATTGCCTCAAGGCCTCAGCTAAAAGCTCCACATTTAAGCAAATAATAGTTGGGATAAAGGGTAACCTAGCCTTGCACCTCCCTCTAATAGAAACTCCTTTGCTAGCCACATTGGTCCTAGGTGATAGTCACTGTAGATGTGACACACTGACCCTGTGTACAAAATGTGAAAGACTGGGAGGGGGGAGGTAATAACGATGATGACTCCTCGATAGCCACATTTCTATCTTTAGTTTAAGCTGAACGACTTATAAATATCCTGGAATAGATCAACAAGCCTCTTAGGGAATTCAGTCCTCTGTAATACCAAAAAAAAGATACTTCTAACAATGCAATCAAAGACCCTGTCTGTGTCAATGCGTAAAATCAATGCTGTTTCCATTTTCTGCATTCATCTTCTATCAACATTGCCTTCAATTCTTATATTATCAAAATATGTTTGGCTTGGAACAAAACCTGTCTGATCAAAATCATTTAATTCTCAAACAACTTTCACTATCCTTTTAGCTAATAAGAAAATTAATATATTTTAGTTATTCTTGAGTATTAAAATAGGTCAGTAAGGGAAGGCAGACATTCTGTCTTGGCAGTCTTTTTGTGTTACCATAATGACTGCAGACATCCAGCTGTCCAGTATCTTCCCTACTTTCAATATAATAGTTATTAAAATCCTAAACTGAGTAAGAAACATCCGCAATTCCAGTTATATTCCACAGTAAACCTCAGGCCCAAACAGTTTGCCTCTCTGTCATTCCTAGTAATTGTAATGTTTTCATTTCCTACAGTGACTGTTCCTGCACCAAGACCTTGAGCCTGACTGAAGCATAACTTTGCCATATCCAGCGCAGTCAGATGTGATGTCATAGATTCATTAGCTCTATGGTCTAATTCTTCCATAGCTTATAAATCTTGATAATACTTCCTAAGAATTTCAGTTATTTCCTCTAACTTTCCCGACATGCCTTCTGTCCAGGTGTTTCTGTATGAAACTAGGCTATCTACTTGCTGCTGTCTCAGTCTAGCCACTAGGCATTTCTGACATCTTGGAGAATTATCAAAATATCTTAATTGCATCTTCTTTTTGGCATTATCAGCTTTATAATATAAGTTTTTTTTCTGTTTGTTTATGTATCTATTTCATCTTATAGTTTTCCTTTCCAGCTTACTGTGCTCATTTTGTAAATCAAGTCTCAACTTCTCTGGTTTAATTTTGTTCTCATTTCCTTGTCTTGTGTATATTCCCTTTAGAATAAAATTACCCTACATTTAAAGTAATCCCACTAGTCTGACAAGGGTGTCTTACTTTCCACATTTAAACCTTGCCATCTGTCTGACCACTTTCTAATACCTTCCTCAAAACTCTTCCTTTTTCAGTAGTACAAATTTGCCCTCTAAAGCTTAGTAGATTTACTTTTACCAGTTTAGGAGAAATTGCCAGTGGATGCATGATCTGTTAATAAATAGCTATATATATATATATATATATATATATATATATATATATATATATATATATATATATATATATATGGATCCCTATCAGATGATGGAATTTTCAGAAACTCGAAATTCATATGGTCGAGACCATATGATCGAGATTCCAAAAACTCGAACATCAAAAAAAAACCAGGAAAACGGTAAATTTACTAATCCACACCGTACCGCAATCTCCATTTAAAACCTTCGAGTTTTCAAAAACTCAGTAATATTTTCTCAACCATATGAATTTTGACTTTCTGAAAACTCGATCATCTGACAGGGATCCATACACACACACACACACACACACACATATATATATATATATATATATATATATATATATATATATATATATATATATATATGTATATAAATACATGTATCTATTTACATTTGCTATTCAAATGGAGGCCCGTGGGTGAGGGCAAACGTTCAAACAGTATTAAATATGCACTGTTGTAAAGATTAACAAATGTAATTGTAAAAAGATGTTAAAATAGTTGAAGAACATTTAGCAACACATTTTTGAATAGCAAGCCAAGATGTTTTGACTTAAGAGGATATTTAAGCAATAATCCATGACTGAGAGACCATGTTTCCACTACAGCCAGGAAATCCCTCTATCTTACTCAGTAAATTTTCAAGGAAATAGGTTCAAGACCCAAAGGATTCATCTTACCACTGTATTCTTCACTTATAAGACACATCACAGAATTTAGTGACCACTTTGATATGCAGAAATCCAACTGTATTGCTCAACAGAATAAGTTCTAGTGATTTTTAACTGTGAAAAATAAAGGCCAACAATCCTTCTCCCATCCAAAAAGATTAGCACAGCTCATCTTATACTCAACAACATATGAAGGTGACATGAAAATATAATGCACAGCAGAAACTAGGGGAACTATCATTGCAAAGATTTCTGGAGGGTAGATATAGGACAACAATGTCTGTTAGGAAAAAGAGGAGGTGTGATGAGGTTAGTAACTATCATTAGTATACAAAGAATGCCTTATTCAGGCCCACTGCAAAGGGAAAAATACAGCAAGATGTTTTCAAAAAAACTTGAAAAGACAATCCCCGGGATTCATGAAGCTTGCGCCAAGCGCCGGAGTAGCATCGGCGATCTACCGCCAAATATGGCTGCCGAGCGATTCAGGTACAAGCTATTTCCACATGCACTACCAGCGTATGCCAGAGCTGTGCAGCTCCTGGTGCATGTATGCTAATTACCCCATGCGCAGCAGTGTTGCATGCAAATAAAGGTATATAGTGATTCATGAAGTGGTGCAGGCGTAGCGTAAGCATGAAGAAATGTAAACCAAAAAAAGGTTTATATTTTTTCAAACATAAAATTGGAGCCACAAAAGCGGACCAAACTTACGTATTATAATGTTAATATATGCCAATGGCTAAATATATAGCCAATGGCATAAAAAAACATGCACAACACAAAAAAAATAACATTTAATGTCATGGCCACACTAAAGCAAAGTAAAACCACAGTGTATCGGTGCAAACAGGATAACAATGAAAATATACTTAGATGTCATAAAACTGCAATGTAACACAATTCATGAATTCCCCATAATAGTCAATGGCACGCATGTTACACCACAACCATGGTGTAAGGGTTGCTAAGGGTCTGTGACAGTGTTCTGTGTGGTAACTAGGAATTAGTAGTTAATGCCATGCAAATGAGTCAAGTAATAGTGAATCGCAAACTCCCCGCTTGCGTAAGGATGTACTACATAGCGTAGCAGTACAACACCGAGGTGTGGCCTGGAGGTAAGCATGACATCAAGAGAGGGGTGCGCCACCGTAGCTATAAGCACATTGAAGCATTGCTAATCTGGGTTGCCTGTTGCTAAGCAAAGCCGCAGGATAGGGGTGTGGATGTAGCCATAGCTTTGCTTGGCTGAGAGCACACAAGGTAACCGAAAGTGCATGTGAACGTGGATGAAAACGCACTCGAAAGCCAGTAAACAGCTGTGCGCGGTGAGCACCACAGCTGAAACAGGAAGTATATGGGAAGACAATAAGGAAATGCTGCAGCATGGTAATTGGAGTACAAATGAGTAATTAACACCTAGGAAATCACAGTTGGCCATTGACAACAGCTAACAAGGCTGCTAGCAGCTACCTGCAGAACAGGAAAGGGGAGGTGCTGTATTGCAAAGAAAAGAGAACTGTCACAGCAGAACAAAGCAAACTTGCAGTAGATCAGCTACATAACACATTTCCCAACACACTCCTGGGTTGTGAAAGTACAAAACAAGAAAGCAGGCAGCTGGATGCATGCCTGACAATGGGAGGGGAATCGGGTTTAAAAGTGAAGTAAAGGGCAATAGATGAATCACGGTAGCCAAGCGTAAGCCAACACCAAAGGTCCCACAACAGCAATACCTGCTGTAAAACCCATAATTAAGATACCCCGCAGCTGAAATTGCACATAAACACCTAATTACACCAGCATCATCCATTGCACAATAGTATAAGGTGTGAAAGCCCCACACACACACTTGTGTATTCCCAGACACTCTGCACCATTGGTGTATTTAGATGGGGAACTTTTAATATGTACATGTTAGGGACTGCCATAGCTTTGATTCATCAGCATGTGTTGGAGACTGACGGTGGTGTGGAGGATGATGCTGACAACCATCTCAGGCACCGGAGGAGGAGAAGAGTGTTCAGACCCAGGGTAACCTACCAGAGGCTACATGATCTGGAGATAGTAGAGCATTACAGGGTGGACAGGGACATAATACAGCAACTTGTTGAGCTGTGCCGGCCGTGCCTCAGAGCCAGAAGTAACAGAGGGGAACCCATCTCAGTGGACACAAAGGTATGTGTAAGCTTGAGAATACTAGCCACAGGTACCTTCCAAAGGCCAACTGGGGATAGCATGGGGATCTCACAGGCATCAGCATCCAGGGTACTCCACCAGTTCCTGGATGCCATGTTACCACATGCCAATGAGCACATATACTTCCCCCGAATGCAGGAGGAGTTGGCCAGCAATATGCGTCTCTTGCACCATGTGCCAGACTACCCGGAGGTACTGGGTGCAATAGACTGCATGCACATACACATCAAGACACCACCTGGTGAGCAGGGTAGGCACTACATAAACCGCAAGGGATACCCCTCCATCAACTGCCAGGTCATGTGCAATGCCCAGGGCATTATCATGGATGTGTGTGCTGGCAGCCCTGGAAGCTATCATGACTCCCACATTTGGCATGCCTCACAGCTGTATCTGGTATTTGCCAGGGGGGACATCCCATATGGCCACCTGGTGGGGGATGCTGGCTATGCACTGGAACTGTGGATGATGACTCCCATCAGAAATGCACACACAGCCATGCAAGAATGCCATAATGAGGCACACGCAGTAACCAGAATCATCACAGAGTGCGTGTTTGGGATGCTGAAATCACGGTTCCATTGCTTGGACATATCTGGTGGAGCCTTGCAGTACTCTCCAGGCACATATGCCCATGTCTTCATAGTATGTGCCATGCTACACAATATGATCCTGCAGAAACAGCTGCAGCAGGGACAGAATGGTGAAGGCCCTCACAGCCCACCACCATTGCCAAGGGCCCCACAGGCAGAGTGGGACTCAGGCCATGAACACCCTGTGCTGGCCCCAGTAGGCAGACTGAGGTATGCCCAGTATGCCCATGCCTTGGCAAAGAGGGAATGTATAGCACACACACTGTCAGTGTAGGCACTTATGGACTGACACCCTTTTTCCACCTGCACACACAGCAAACATGGATGGCACACACACACGACCACCTGTTAATTGTCATGTATAGGTGGTCTACTGTGTGCATCCTACATAGGTAGCCCTCAACTATTGTACACACAACTGCCATTGGCACAAGGTAAGTCAATACCTGACCAGTAAATTAAGCTATCAGCATGTGTCCATACTGTATGTATAGGTTCATAGATACATAGGTAGGTACATGCCTAACTGCCCGAGGCCACACATAAGCATAGCCAAAAAGTGTCTGCTGTCACCACCCCATTGATTAACTTACTGTTCCTCTGTGGAGCAGAGCCAATTGTGGGATCTCTGGGGTGCATCCACTGTTCCCCACCCACTCTGCAAGGATTCCCTGGAGTGTCAGTGAGGTGTTTTGTATAATATATTCAGGGATGTAGTTCCAAATAATGGGGAGTATCCATGACAGGAATCTTCTCAGATGATTACATGTTACATAGTATACCTTAACCACAGCTTGCATATATAGGTAGTATTCCACAGAATAATAAACATGTGGAACACACAACCGCTGAAATGTGTGTTAATCACCCTTGCACTACCAGTGCCTGTTCTGAGAGGTAAAATTACCACTGCCAGGATTAGAACACGCAACCATGTACACAATCTTCACAATAACATACCACTAAGCTACCTGAGATGTACCAATGGCAGTTGTGTATACTGACAGGATAAAACACAAAAGGTAGGAATGTGTGGAAATAAGACAAACCGGCATGTACCCAATGAAAGGTGTATGCTATATAATATATGTATATATATATATATATATATATATATATATATATATATATATATATATATATAATATAGAAATCAACATATTTTTATTTTATTTATTTTATTTTACATTTGTTGACCGGGAAAAAATCCGACTGGATACATGTCCATTTTCAGCGGAGGCCCGGGGAGAAAAGCTCCACATTTAAGTTAGTTTATATACAAGAGATTAATATGGCACATTGCAGTACAATAGGTTATGATACAAATCTGGAGTAGAGCAAGATCATTTAAAGAAGTCATACATTGGTTATACTAAGTTCAAAGAGAAAGAATATGGAGCATAACAAATACACTTGATTATATAAAACATGAGAGGACCACAAACACAGGTCATATAGTCAGACAGTGCAAAAGCAGTACAGTAAGTTAACATTTTTCGATTGGCCCCTTAGAGAGGTAAAAGGAAAAAAGGTGATTGGATGAAGAGATAGTAGGAAGTAGAGTACCCTCTGGAGAAGGTAGAGAGGAGAGAAATATTCAAGACAGCTTTATAGCAGGGGGTTTAGTCTGGGTATGAGCATTGGCATAGCCAGTGGGACTTGAAATACTGGAATAGACTTTTCTTAAAGTTGTGTAAGGAGGTGATGGTGGTGATGCTAGATGGAAGGGTGTTCCATATTTTGGCAGTGACATTGGTGAATATAGCATCCCCTGAGTTGTTGGATTTTACTTTTGAATAAGGGGTTAGAGGCGTAGTCTGTTTAGGCTGGAATATGGTATGACTAGGTTATTTAGTGCTGGAGTTTTATCTGGATATTTTAGTATTTTAAATGCTTGATGAGTTGGGATTGTTGTAGGAGGTTTGGAAGTTCTATCCAACCCAGGTGTTTTAGGTTTTTACAGTGGTGGGTTCATGTGATTATAAGAACATGAGAGTTTGTTCAGCTCGGTTTTATTAAGCTTGTTGAGCACAGGGGATGCATAGAGGAGTGTAGAAGAAACGCGATGTGCGCGCAATGGTCACTTTGTTATGGGAGTGAGAAAGGATTTGATTCTATATAGTGATCCTAATTTCTTATTCACGGTTTTGATGGTGAGATTAATATGGGTATTAAACTTGAGTTTATTATCAATGGTCACACCTAATAGTTTGGTATGGGGATCTGGAGTAATAATTGTCCCGTTGTTTGATTGAATGGTGAAGGTAGTGTTGGGAAGTTTATGGGTTGGATGAAAGAGTAGTAATTTTGTCTTGTTTGAATTAAGGATTAACTGATGTCCTGCTAGCCATTTTCAATATCTGTAAAGCAGGCTTGGGTTTTAGCTAGAAGTTTAACTATAGATGTATCCGAACATACTAGTCGAATCATCGGCATACTGTATACATATATATATATATATATATATATATATATATATATATATATATATATATACATATAGAGAGAGAGAGAGGGAGAGAGATATATATGTCGATATATGGGGATATACATATATATGTAGATATATAGATAGGTTAACAACATCTACATAACCATGGAGGTACATATAAATGGGATACCTACCACATACCGACTGCTTGACATACCGACGCGCATAATCACGAGGCTTAAAGTCCAAAAGACTACAGTACCAAAACAACAGAAGCGCGAGGTTTAAAATCACGATGTTAAGGGACAGTTAGTCAGTGCTTCTGGTGTTGTGGTTCAGGTAGGTTACTGTAAGTGTATTTCTGAGGGCTGTAGTGTGTGTAAGTGTGTGTTCTGAGTGTGGTGTGTGTTCCTGGGGGACTGTAATGTGTGGGTTTGCATTGTGCGTCTGTGCGATCTAGGAGGTAGAATATTAAAGTAGGGGGGTGTGGGGGGGTGCAGACACCCACATGGGGGGTATAGGGGCGCTTGCCCACCTGCTCATACATAGTGTAGGATGGTTTGTTTGGATGTGGTGGGTAGCAGTGTGTCTGTGTGTGCGTGTGTGTTTTCCATGTTTGTGTTACTTTGGCAAGTTACTGTCGCTGTCGGTAATGTGGGGTATGGGAGTCTGGGCCCGGTACTGTGGGCATCAGAATTGTGTGGTTTCGGAATTCCATAGGTATCCCGTATACAGCGGTTGAAGTTCTCATATATGAGTATAACATGGACCATAGCAATCACACATTCCGCCACGACCAACCTTTATGAACAAAGGATATGGAGAGTATATGCCTATACACTATTACAAATATGTGCTATGGACATGAGCCAATGATAGGGTTACCACCTATCCCACTTTGTGAGGGACAGCCCCTCTTTGGGTGGTTGTGTTCTGACCAAATATATTAAACGTGGCAAATGTCCTGAGCTTGTAGGACATAATTATATCCCATATGTAATGTAATAGTTGCATACAATAGTTCTTTCTGTATCTAAAATACCTACATGTTACAAGAAACAGGATAAGCAACTAAACTGATACAAGAATTAGCTTATATTTAGGCAAGAAGGAAAGTTCTATTCCTTATACTGACCATCGGTTTGTGTCGGCCTGTAAAATCTGATGTGTGTCCCGATAATGTCCCACTACGGCCATATGAAAAGGTGGCAACCCTAGCCAAAGAGGGTTAGTCACCAACACAATTCCAATGACTGCAAATACCTATGACAGAAATACGCAGCTTTCATGTAGCAACACTTTATTAAATTCCGATGTATTGCTGAAAGGATTCAAGGACTAACATCACCTGCATGCTATACAGGAACCACTTAACAGTGCCTTAATGAATCAGCCTGCAATTACCATAGTATTAGTCCACTAAAGGATAGGTGTTCAAATAGGGAAGGAACCCTCATGCACATATTGATTATGTATAAAAGCAGTTCCTACACACCTGCATCTGCTATGTACACCCACCAACATCACCCCCATACCCAAACAAATTACAATACAAACTGTAATAACATCACAAATCATTCACTTACTGTACGACATCTGCAGAAGCCTTAACATACCTTGTCAGAGACACACTAACAGGCCCTATGTGAAATAGTTGCTGTTATACAGTGGAACAGCTGCTGATGTTACAGGGTTTGCTTGCACTAATCCCATTTCAGAGGGTTGTGTGTACACTGGGAAGTGTTACCAATTACTGATTATCAGCACAGTATGATACACATGTACACCAAATCAAGGATATCTGGTGAGCACACTGTAAACCACATAACAGTTCATGCATAGTCATACAGCCTTGAGCTGCCCAAACATCCTGGCCAGACTGAAACATCTGCAGAAGTATATGGTACAAAGAAACCCTGCATAAGTAGCAATGTTCTGAAGTATAACAGCTGTATTCACATATAGAACAACATCTTCTAGCCATTACACACAATCCACGGGAGTCATGAAGCTACTATATCTCTGTCTGTCTCCATATAGCTCTTGAAATACATTACAAACAACACATCCAGGCCGTCTTCCTCGAAAGTAAGGCAAACAGACAATGCCCAAGTGGAGTACTCAATTATACACCACTGTTGACATGGTATTGGCTAATGGAGTAGCTGCACAGCTGATGTGCCTCTAATTAACTACTTTGGAACACCATTTGGTGGTCAGGATAGCACATGTTACCGATATTTAACTAGAAAAGGATGTATATACCAGCAGAACGTTACAAAGAAGATTGAAACACAAAATGAAAAGGATTGACTTAACAGTCAACGACACCTCGGGTTACTAATAAGGTATGTAGAACACTCAGTATGTCTGTATATGTAGTACCTGTTCTGTGAAATTTAAAGTGCACGCAATCCATATAGTGGAAACAGTTATCTTGTAGTGATGTATTGTTGAGCATAGTAATGCTTGTAGTATTTATGTGTGTACTGCTGTAGGTCACAAGGCAAACACCGCTTATACCACAAGGGATGCAATATAAGGGCTTTGAACACAATTATTCCTCACCAGCCGCTGTCAGTGGCAGGGCTGGTCCAACAAGTATGTGCTATAACAGGGGATAGTATATGTTGATATATTGTAACAGTAGGCATATGTTTGGGTGTATTACTGAGAATAACATGTCAAAGGTTGGCCCACTGTGCAATTATGATTTGCATTGTGGGATATTGTGCCAATAACTGTGTAATGTACAGTATTGTAGACAGATATGTATTACAAGTTACATAGCATTACTGTTATGTTAGGCAAACATTAGTTATGTCTATTGGCATTTACAATACACAATAACAGGATACATATGACTTGTAGTCACCCAACAGTTTATCAGCATGATAGCAAAGTAAAATGGAAGAGCTAGTTAACTATCCATGCACATAAGACATGTAATAAGTGCAAAGGTAGGTACTAGGCTGTTTTACCAAGGGTATTTATAAGCCTAGCTAGAGTGTGTTGGCTTTCACCACCCCCATAGGTTAGTTCCCTGTGCCTCTGAAAGGCAGAGCCATTAGTTCCCTGTGCCTCTGTCCAGCAGAGCCACTGCAGTGATCCCCGGGGTACATGTCTGTCTCCCATCCACCCATCAAGGTTTCCCTTGAAGAGTGCTAGTGAGGAGCCCTGGCTGATGTACATTGGAATCATGTTCCAAAGCATGGGGAGTCTCCAGGTCAGGAATCTATCCATCCAGCACGTCCTAGTCATCGTTGTGGTTAGGTGTATATCCCTAGAGCATGTGGCTCTCAGGGGCCTCTGTTTAGATGGAGCATATCCAGCAATACTGGGTTGGACATGGGCCTTGTATGTCAAGCAGAGTTCATCTGTGAGAATGCAGTATGCAACCGAGTACAGCTGGAGTTTCTTAGGTTGGGCTGCATAGGTCATCTGTTTGAGGTCAGTAATCCTCTTGGTGTGGTACTGTTGTGGTCTTCCAAGCTGTTGCAGTTGTCTTGTAAGGTACATCCCAAATGGGGTGTTGTATCCTTTAATGGGTCTAATAAGTCATGAGTAGAGAAGCACAATGGCCTCCTTTGTTCTGGATGCAAACCCATTAGAGATTAGGGGGGGCCACGTAGAAGGATATTCTAACCACCTTGTCATTATGGGTATTGAAGGAGAGATTGCTATCTACTAGGGTTTCCAGATCCCTTATTACCTTTTCTGTATGTAGCGGACTAGCACCTATGTGGTAGTCCGTGGGTAATTAGTTATATCCAAAGGGGATGACTATGCACTTTTTGGCATTCAGCTTGAGGCCATGATATTGACACCAGGTATCCATCTCAGTGCGACCCTTCCGGAGGGTGTCTGTAACAGCTGAGGAAACAATTATGTCCCCTAGTTTGTAGTCATCTGCAAACCTTTTCAGCCAAAGCCCTCCTGTGCTTGCCTGTATGTCAGAGAATTATATACTGAACATGAGGGGTCCTAGGACTGAGCCCTGGGGTATGCCACTTGTAACTGGTATACAGTCGGACCTAGGGTATGCAACTCCCACTGTGTGGGTTCTGTCCGTGAGCCACTTTGCAAACCATCACATGATGTAGGGGTTAATGTTCAGGCGGATGGGTATGTCAATAATACCAGAATGAGGAATGGTGTTGAAAGCCTTTCAGAGATCTAGTTAGGCTGTGTGGACTTCCTTACCCTTATCTAATGCCTTGGTAACTGTCTCTAAAAAGTCCACCAGGTTTAGGAGGCATGGTCTCTCCTTAACAAAGCCAAACTGGGAGGGGTCAAAGGTTTGGAGGCACCCAATGTCTCTGTGACTGAGATCCATGATGATGTGCTCCATAGCCTTGCAGACCAGGCTAGTCAGGCCTATAGGGCAATAGGTCCCGTGGTCCATTGTGGCGCCACCTTTGTGGAGTGGGATAACTGTTGCTGTGCACCATTCAGGGGGCACAAAGCCTGATGCAAGGCTATTATTGAACATGGTGCATAGGTGGGGAGCCAGTACGTTCTGACATTCATGTAAAATGCAGCCTGGGATGTTGTACAATCCCATGGATGCTGTAATATTGGCTTCAGAGTGTGCAGCTTTTACCTGCATAGTTGTGAGTACAGGGACTCTGCACTCTTCCCGTAAAGATATGGGCCCTTTAGGGGGTGAGAGCGGGGAAAGGTAGCACTGAACCTATCTGCCAGGATGTTGGCAATATCAGTTGGTTCTGTAATGTTCGTGCCTTTGTGCTGTAACTCAGAGCAGATCTGGATGTTGACATTGAGATATTTGACATAGCTATAGAATGCTTTGTGGTTGTTGTTGGAATTAGTCGTGGTTTTGTTTCCATAGCTAGCTTTGGAGGATCTTATAAGGGATCTCACCTTCTTAGTGAGGCTGACCAGGGAGCTCCTCAACGCATGGGAATGTACTCTCTTTTGCAACAGTGTCTTTGTCCTGTTGTACAGTTTGTTTATGGCAGAGGACCACCAGATTGGCTTCCTTAATTTGGAGTATAACATCTTGGTTCTGTTTGGGATAGCACGATCCATGCACTCGTGTAAGTGCTTATAGAGTGCATCTGTGTAGGATTCAGCAGTTGTAACAGTATTGTCCATCTGCATGGGTGTCATGACATTCACCACGTCTGTCTTAAGAAGCATGAAGTTGGCTTTGTAGACATATTACACTGTGGTTCCCTTAATGGGGGGTGGGGGCAGGCTGTGGATATCAACGGTGGTTCAGCTTATGGTCGGATCGGACCAACGAGGATTTGACTTCATGTATGGAACACCGGTCACTTATGTTAGTAATGCCTAGGTCTAGGATATTGTTGCCCCTGGTGGCTGTGTGGATATGTTGATCCAGGGCATTGGTGTTTATGAATTCCAGAAAGTGTTGAGCTAATGAGTTGGTACACAAGTAATTTTCTCAGTTAATGGTGGGGTAGATTCAGTGAGACTATGTGATGAGTGTAGTGTGGTGTGAATCTTTAACTTCTCCACATGACTGTCAGGGTCAGGCTTGGTTGGAGAGAGCTTTTCCTCCAGTTTGGCTAGATAAGTGCATCTCTCACAGGTTGTAGTGTTGGGTGGTAGGCGGAGAGGATTGTCTGTGTACATGTGGCAATGTCTACATTGCCTCAAGATGTTCAGATTCATCAGATAGGCAGGAGAGAACAATGGCAGCTGACCCTTAGACATGCTTGAATATAAAACTAATTTCCCCTAGATAAGTGAATAAAGTGAGTACAAGAGCTATTTTACTCTAAGCAAGTGAGAAAAGTATGTACAAAACCTGTTTACCTCTAGGTAATGAGAAAGATTGAGTACTATAGTAATTATTAGCTTATGTAGTGCTTACAAGTTCTGAACAAGTGCTGAGCATGAATAAGCAATCCAGATAGGGTGTTAGATAACGTAAACACACTGCCCTCCCAACAGGTACACAATCATATATCCATGTACACCACAGAGCCCCTGAACCCACAACTATGCAGGTACAAGCTGCACTCAGGCTGCATGGAACCTGTCCACATCACAGGTTGTATCATACACATATGGCAAAACAAGTTGCTCTCCACATACACATCATGAAAAACATAGCTTCATGTCAGGCTGTGTACACACTGAATGGTGCACACCAACAGGTATCACAACCCACAAAGGGGACAGACACCACTGATAATGGGAAGTACTGCAATACTACCCTGTTGAGTCTGGTCTGAAAGGCCATGAACCTTGATCAAATTATTTGATGTCAGCAGTACAGATGTAGATGACAGTAAGGTTGATTTCACACTGCATATCATAACCTTGCCAGGTCATAGGACATCATCACCCATACAGTGTTCCACCTACACTCGGTATACTAGATGTATATTCCTATGTCACAGGAGTGTTTTGCAACGGGACTGCTGGCAGAACCAACACTACAGAAGGTGTCTGAATAATACATGCACATCACACCAGTGCCAGCTACAGTAAGAAAGGGTTAATTAATTGTATCCCCCTCATTGTAGTCCATACCGCACAGACAAACAGAAGGCATCTGCCTATTGAAGTATGCGAATGACTATGACCTAGGAGCAATAGCCGACTTAGAGTGTTGTGGACAACATAAAGAAGGGGCTTTGTGGGAGAAGTTTGTGTGACATATGGCTACAATCTGACAGCTACATATTGCATTGTCACCCCTATGTTAATAACCCTGTACCCATGAACTACCACCTAGGCAGCGGTCAACTTAATGGACACTTTGTGTAAGGGATGCAGCTGGGCAGTTGTCTTTCCTGTGATAGCTACGTCACCACACCTGTCAGGTAGTCATATGTGGCAATCCTAGTCATGAAAGGGTGCCATCCATGAATATAGAGATCATTGTCCAGCCATACACAACACTCAAGTGACCCATATCAGATCACATATTTCCTATAAGGGGTATTGGCCATGTTCAGATGGCCTACACCAGCCTTCCCATTCCCCATCTCCACTATGTAGCATGATGCATACCCTGAATAAATCCATGCCCAACCCAGTGATGTTAGACATGCTACACGTACACATCCTGATCTCAAACACATACTTCATGGGCATCCACCTTCCTAGTAATAGGATCACCACATGCTGGACAGATCCTTGTCCCATACACTTTACATAGTCCTGCCATACTATGCATTCCTGTCCAGCAAAGCTGCACATCACTCCCCTTTCAGACATGGTGTGATAACCGCATGGTAAATGTATCATTAACCCTGTGGATCAGTTATGTGGCACTGCTCCACCTGGCCCCAGAGACCCACCTGTCGGCTACAGCCTGGTACCCTTTCATCCTAGATTCATACATGGCCCAGGGCATATAGCCTACTAGTTGACTTTGATTGTACATGCTATAGTTGATATCCATCCCTGCAAATACCATCTGGCTAGCCAGTGTCCCATGTGTATCACATGTGAAACACAGGTGATACATGGCAGGATGTTGAATTGCTGTACAGTGCTGTGTAGATGTATATGGCAGAACACATACATGTAAAACCTTACATGAGCAAGTCTGCAGGATCACAGGTCATGTCTGTTAAGGCAGTGTAAGTCTTTATATGTGACATATACACAGCATCAAGGTCGACTGCATTAATGTGGACACATCCAGCCATGTGCTGATAGGTAGGAACACCAGTAAAGGCAAACAGACATGCCCACATCAATACAGCATCCACATGGAGTATGAGCAATGTAATCAGGTGACACACACACACACACATATATGGTGATAATATCCACTCACCATTGAGTGTCACATGTGTGTGACACAAACATGTCAGTGGTGTCAGTGTCATGTAGATTTGCAAATACAACTATTTAATCTTAATAAATTCAATACATATGTATGTTCAGCTGTAGCTCTGTATGTCTCTGTGAGTTACTGTGACCTGTCTCCATAATTATGTCTTCCAGGTATGCCACGTGCAAGGCTACCCCCTTATACCCACTTGGAGTATGAGGCCCTCATCCCATACCTACATGACAATCATGATATCCTGTTCAGCCATGTGCCACAGGATGCACAGCAGCGGGATGCCCTGTGGATGGAACTTCGCAGGAGGGTTAATGATGTGGATGGCCACAACCGCACATACCAGCAGGTGCGCAGACACTGTACAGACCTCATTAGATGGGCGAAACAGCGTGCAAATGCAATCACCATGGAACAAGATGCAACAGGTGGTGGACCACCAACCCAGCCCCCACTCACACATACCGAGGAGCTACTGGCCAACCTGGGGACACCTGCAGAACAACAGCCACAAGTCTTAGCCGATATTGTGGAGGTGGGTGTCTCTCAACCACCGAGCCTGGAGTTGCCTGGTAAGTTACAACTGCACCTATAATAACTATATTCCATATAGTTGCATGTGTCACTGTACAATATGTAATGTAACATCATATGCCAGGCATGTATACACACATGCCGCATACTATAGTATGCTACTCTGTGTATGCACACATGTGCCTACACCATAGTATAGTCTAATGTACTGGTGTATGTGTTAATATGCACATTGCACCCTGTAGCTATCATACAGGCGTGGATAATGCTCATACTGCTGTTACTCCTATTTAGGTACCTCTGGTGTTCTGCTGTGACAGCAGCCCATTGCAGGCGATACTGTTCTTATTTATCAGGCATCATAATGCACAGATCTATCTGCCATGTGGCCATTTACCACATGTACACATAATGTATGGTCCTGTCACAATATACAGGTTGGACCAGCAATGCATCACAATGCCTACCCATGTGCAACACTTGCAAACTATGTGAATCACCGACATGAATCCTCACAAACTGTCATTGCCAGATGTGTGGACAGCTGTGCATATAATGGTGGAGGTGCTGTTCACTGTAGAGACATGTACTACAGATCAGAACTACACATGTGGGGAATACAAACAGTACTACACAGTGGGCTGGAGTATGGCCAGCCCACAGGATTCACTGGTGTGGTTCATAGTCCTGCTATGAATGTCACACAATGTGATGTGCTATCTTGACATGTCCATGACATCTAGTGGCCTGGCTGCAACATTGCCTAACTAACCTGAAAAACATATCCCACATACCAAACATTCCACCCTTTGTCTGCTTAACCCTGTCGTCAGTGGACCATATGACATCTATGGGTGTATGTCATATGGGACAACACAGACGTGAAATAGATGCCCGTCATAATAATTTGGCCAACACATGTACACACATGGCCATGGAGGATGGCCAGAGACATGAAGAAACACACACAGTAGATGTGATGTGCTTGTGTGTACACCCTGTCGTACAATGGCTACACATGGTCCAACTATAGTCTTTGTGTAACAGTTATATTGCAGATGTGGAACATTAGACATCCTACAGGCCTGTGCCACATCATGTGTAGGCGTGACATCAATCCACCACATAAGATGTGTTGAACATCTTGAGGGTGTCACAACATGACAGCAGTCACCTGTACAGTATCCACATCAGCCCACAGATACAGTACATTCCCCTTGCTGGTGTCGGACATCAATGGCATACTTGCTCCTTGTGTGTGTGTGTGTGTGTGTGTGTGTGTGTGTGTGTGTGTGTGTGTGTGTGTGTGTGGTACACAGATGTCATGTGGGACATGGTGTAGTGACTTGTATGTCTGGCCATAGTTGCCAGGCAGCAGCAATATGATTGCAGATGTGCAGGGGTGTCATCCATATACCCTTCAGTGACCTGTGTCACACATTCCACATCATGGTTTAGTGTGTATACACCTCAGTGATGTTGGTCACATTCCACAGTATATATGGATTGTATCTGAATACAGTCATGGCTATGAACTGTGTCTGTAACTCACACTGTATAGCAATAGAGATGCCTCATGATTCCCTGCAATTGCCATGCACATCAGCTAAATGTGCAGTATATCTGTAGGGCGGACAGACAAAACTACATTGGGACACCATTACCCCACTGTATATTTGACAGGACACCATTGTGTTAAACATGTATGCATGTCATTGCACATGTCAGCAGATCACATGTCATACTACATGTGATTGTCAAGGTCATATGCCACACATCAGGCAGGTGTACTGTTAACCTGTGCTGGTCTACATGGTGTAACACAGGGATGTATTCTAACTACTACTATGATTGTGTAATTTGCATGCTGTCTGCTATGACACATGCATGCTGTTGTGTGCAACCCAAGGATGTATGATAACTACCACTATTATTGTCTGTGCTGCATGCCGTATGCCGTATCACATGCATGTTGCATGCCTTTTGTCATATCACATGCGTGTGTGTCTGTGTGTGTGTGTCTGTGTGTCTATTGTATAGATTGTAATGTACAGTTCCTGCCTGCTCTCACAGGTGATGTAGGTGCGTTGCCCTCTTGCGGTCCATCTGATGTTAGTGTCCCCACAGACTCTAAAAGTGATGATGAGTGTATGATTGAGGCACAAGCAGGGTTGTCAGGGGCTGAATCTGTGCCATTGGTTGCCATTCCACCTATATCCCCCTCATCCCCACACACGGATACCATGCCTGCACATACCCCATCACCAGTGGCCATAGAGGAAGGAAAGTTGGCATGTGGTAGCTTGGAACAGGAAAGTGTGGGGGCTATGGAAGGTGTGCCTGCACACCATGGTGTCAGCCAAATGACTGGTGGTGCCCCACACAGGCAAGTGGCCAGTGCTGCTCGTAGGAGGACCTCTGGCCAACATGCTCCTGCAAGACGGAGTGCAGCAGCTGATGTCACCAGACGCATGTTTCAGGCTGTAATGGAGGGACAGGCACGTGCTAAATGGCACAACAGAGAAGATCAGAGGCTTCAGAGGGCTGCTGTCTATTCTTTAAACAACAACATCCAGGCAATGGTAAATGCTCAACAGCAGATTGCTGAAGATTTGGATAGACGGTTGGGTGACATGGTTGGAGTCATTGACCGTGGCATGTCAATCCGTGAGCATGAGCTGTCTGTGTTAGAACATCTGGTAGGAGTGAGGTGTCAGGCACATGGACATAGGTCTGCTACATCACCTGTTTCAGGTCTACAGATACAAGCTACCTCACATGTCCGCTCCCATAGAGGCGGTAGCAGCAGCAGTGCAGCTGGTGCTGTGCTGTCCACACCACGACACAGCAGGCCATGTGCACATGGCCCTGGATGGTCCCAACAGAGACACAGCTCCAGTGGACAAGTGTCATCAAACAGTACCCAATCTGCACCTCTACCTGGTAGTGCCTGTGCAACCCCTGGCAGGCACAGGTCACATGTCCATGGCCGAACACCGTGAACTGTAAAACCTGGCCTGTACAGCCTGCAGCTGTCTATAATACCCCTGTGTAGGCCAGACACATGCCAAAACTGTGTGCATACATACACGCACACACTGGAAACATATGTAGGGCACCGCAACACACACATGCATAACATCCACACATGCCCAATTAGATCAAAGGCCCTAACCCACACACATGATGTCATCCAATGGTGCAGCCTAGGCCTCTGGCAAACATTATTACCCTGTGCATATGATGATGTCTGTGCCGCATCCCTGACATCCACACCATCTGTGCAGGGACATGCTCATATGGTCTGATGCACAGGGTGACAGGCAGCAGACATACCATGTACTACAGGTGTTCAATGCATTTCATACTGTTAACACTATGTGTCTTGTGTAACAACAGTAACTGCATGTTGGTCGTGATGTTCTGCTTTCCTCCTTCAGGTCTAATTGCACGTGACGGTGGATGTCAGTGTTTGCAGTTAGTGTCCCATATGTCAATGTGGACTACTCACAGGTATGTATGAATATACCAGCATGCACCGTGTAGCTGACACATAACAGTGAGAATGTCCCATGTTCCAAACATGTCTACTGATCCAAGAGCATGATAGCTGTGTATTAAGCTACTGTGGCTACAGACGTGACATCCATACTGGGTGACATCACAGGTACAGTTATGTGGAGTGGTGAGGTAAGAGAGTGGTCTAGCTGATTACAAGGGTAGAAGCCAGTGGGAAGTGTGATGCCTCATTGGGAAGCAGTAATACACGTTCCCATGACAGGATGCCAGCACACAACTGCACCCACACACTCGGGTATTGACACACATGTATTCAGTGACACAGTAACACACCCACATACTCACGGATTCACCGACACAGTAACACACACTCACACACAGTTGCTACTGTTGGGGTGAAGACCCCTGCCTAAGTGCAAATCATCATTACAGTACTGTGCACCTACATGACGCGCCACAGAGAATACACATATACAGGTAGTCAGTATGGCCTACGATTGGGGACATCAACACGGATAGTAGATTGCATCGCCTGGATGGGGGGAGGGGTCTTATCAGTTCAGTATGGTAACATACATCCTCACTCCAGGGACCAGACAGCCATACATACACACACACATACACACACTATGGCATTCACTATTGAAAATACCTATTTCACGCACATACAAGTACCTCACATGTGTGAGATACATGCCCCTACCTATGTCCTGCTTTCTACATTGCAGTCTGTACAGATGTGTACACTAGTGTACAGGAGAGTGAGTAACAATTGAGATGTATTCCCCACCATACATGACATATATGGACACACATGCAACCACACATGCCAGTACTGTGAATCAAAGACCTGCCTAGCTCATGATATGTATGACAGACTTACAGCAGTATTGCATGTGTTACAAAATGTACTGATGCTTCCTTTGGCAGCAGTGCTGATATATGCACATGGGACGTCTTAACTGTTAACAGATGTCAAGTGATTTACCTTCGGTGTCACCCTGACCGCTGTCTAAGTTGTGTGTTATGTCCTTCAGTTAATGAAACCATTGCTTACCGGTTACACAGGTTATTGTAGGACCGCTTGTGACAGACCTGTGAGCTGTCCTCAGCAAACATCCATCTGCAAAGATGCCCCACCACTTAGTCATTTACACACATCTGTCCATACCTAAAGTACATCTTTCCGTACAGTCAGCATATCACCATATACAGTTGTCAATGTTGAGGCTGCATTGCACCTGCATGATGTACTAAGATACACGTCTCCTGCATACATCAGCAACTGCACACATGGTATCTGAATGCACATCACTACATGTACATGTGTGTAGGTCCTACAATCCTGTCATTTGGGCATGTTTGTAGGCATTGCAATTGGTGGACATGTGTAATGACATACATGACACATGGACTGTTGTATGATATGATAGGTGTAATGGGTGACCTGTACAGAGGGAATGTTACCTCTGTCAACATTGATATCACACATTATGTACTGTTAGCATTCAGCAGCCATGGACCTACATTCCATGTGCATGTGTGTAATGGCTGTAGCTACCTGTTTGCACAAAGGACAACAACAGCTATGCTATTTACATATATGTTGTGTGTGTGTGGCATGTACATACCCAGGGCAGGTACATGTATGTCATAGCCAAACATGAGGGTTTGTACTGGTGTACAGCAACAGTCATCTGCCAATGCTGTAAACAACCAAGGGCCCCTGGTATGTGTACAGCTGACCTGGTTACAGACAGTGGTATCATTGCATTGCATAACACATGATGCAACTGTGTCAGTACATGGGTACTCTCTACAGTTGATGTAGAGCTTGGTACAGTCCACTGGTTAAGGGTGTCCTACAACATGTATGGATGTGTGTTGGTGGTCCAAGGGCATGGTAGTGTCTGAGGTTTACATCCTAGAATTCAGCATGTGACACTGTGTCCTGCACATGACTCATCTGTGATGCCTTTCGTGTGGGTACCGGTCAGTACATGTGAGTGGCCTCTATGTATGTGGGGACACTACCACGTGGAGCAATCCATACCTGTGTTATGGCCCACATGTCTGGTTCTGAGGTATATTGTGGTAGTGCTATTGTGCACTACAGAGCCATCAGCCAGGTGTTCCTCACTGCACAGATGTCAGTACTCCTCATTGTTGGATCTACAGTGAGCAGCTGTGATTATGAACGCTGCACATCTAGCACTCGTTAGCATAAGCATACAATGCAGTTGTCCTCTAGGTGTCAGGGTGTTATCCTTTGTTTAGGACATTTGCCTTGGAATGGCACTATATGTGCGGATGCGACTTGGGTATTATCCCCACTCCCTTGAATCATGGATGCATGTGATATGTGTCAAAGGCCTGTCTACTGTCAGTCAAGTCATCCCAGAATGACAAACACTGGACAACCTCTTACTTACATCAGGACATTGGCTTATTGTGTTGATCAAGCAGTTGCCATGTCTAGCAAGGCTCATTGTGTTGGTCAAGTAGTTTCCACTCCTAGCAAGACATCACTGCGTGTGGTGATATTGTGCTTGGTATAGGATGGTACATCTAAGGTGATGGACAGCAGCAGACGTTGTGTAAAAGATTGGTGTCAGATATATGTAGAGCAGAATTCCTGCTAACAATGACAACTACTAACACCACAGCCCATTACAATGTGTTCTTTACATCTACCTGTAATAGCATGGCCATTTTGGCCTTCTGTGTTTAGAATCAGAGTGTATCCCAGACAGCCCTGAGCTACTAAGTGTATGAGCATGCCCAGTATAAACTTGTGTAGATGGACACAGTAACAGCCCTGTGCTACTAAGTATGTAAGCATGCCCAGTGACACCTTGTGTCGGTTATGTGCATCTGTGTATGGGCATGGCCATTATAACCCTGTATAGTGATAGTAGTTGTCCATTCCACAGATGGGCATACTCCAGGTCAGGATGGATTCCTACTTTAAACACACAGGTTCACAGGTATGTACATCTTAACTGCCAGCATCCCTGTTGATGTCCACATTCCTAGAAGGTCATAATGACAGCCTTGAAATGTGTAGTCTCTGTGGCGCGACTCGTAACTATGTAGTATTGTAATAGTGATCTGTAGATAGGCAGGTGTTCCATTTCCCCCACTGACGTGTGTGTGTGTGTGTGTGTGTGTGTGTGTGTGTGTGTGTGTGTGTGTGTGTGTGTGTGTGTGTTCCCATCTGCCTGAGGACTGAAGAATTCTTTTAGACTGCTCACACTCCATACATTTCTTATACCCACCTTTGGCAGGGCTGATGATGTCACCCACCTACAAATACACCTCTGGGAGTGCTGTGTTCCAGTAGTCTCAGTAGCACGTTATGTAACTGTGTAATGCTGTAGTGTAATAAAGTAGTTAGGTCAGGGTTCTAATCCCAAACTTGCCAAGTGTGTGTGTGTGTGTGTGTGTGTGTGTGTGTGTGTGTGTGTGTGTGTGTGTGTGTGTGTGTGTGTGTGTGTGTGTTTGTCCCCCCCGTCTGCCTGAGGACTGAAAAATGCTTTTAGACTGCTCGCACTCCATACAATTCCTATACCCACTTTTGGCAAGGCTGATGATGTCACCCATCTACAAATACACTTCTGGGAGTGTTGTGTCCCAGTAATCTGGGTAGCGCATTCTGTAACTGCGTAATGCTGTAGTGTGCTAAAGTAGTTAGGTCAGTGTTCTAATCCCAGACATGCCAAGTGTGTGTGTGTGTGTGTGTGTGTGTGTGTGTGTGTGTGTGTGTGTGTGTGTGTGTCTGTCTGCCTGCGTGAGACAAGTGCAGTGCTTTGTAGAGTATGCACTCTCTGTACAAATCACATGACCACCTTTGTCATTCCTGTTGTTGTCACCCACCTAGGTATACACCTGTAGGCGTGCTGCAACCCAGTATTCGCCATAGTGCATGCCCTAAAAGCATATTGCTGCAGTGTGATACAGTAGGTAAGGGTTTGTATACAGGACATGGCAAGTGTGTGTTTGTCTGTCAGAGCCTGTGTAGAGGTGGCTGTGAGTGTCTTACCATTGGGCATGTTTGGGAGTGGATTTTGTAGTTTTCCTATATTATGTCCGTCTTGTGACACATTGGCCACCTCACGAGGAGTACAGCGTCAGTCAGCCACAGGACTGGCAAAAGGCCTGGTGAACAAAGTATGCAACCCTACTAGTACCCGGTATATGTCCCGCACCCATGTGCCATGCACAAACAAACTTGCGTAGGATATCCTGCTATGTTGCTAGTACCATGCACATTGATGACAGATTGTAGGCATTGTGTGAATGCAGTGGCCTGCAGAGGATATGGCACCCTGTACAGCGGTACAATGGGCACATACGTATGGACATTGTGCCTTCACTATGTTCCACACTGGATGCCTGCAACATATGTGGTGCCATCAAATGTGATCCACAGAGGCCATACAATACTGTAATCATGTGCCCTGTATGGACCCATGCCACTGACACCACGGAATACCTGTATCATACTATCAATGCAGGTGCAGGGTCGACCTGCTCACTATAAGCAGGTTTTGCCACACTAGGCCAATATTGGCATATCAGAGGATAGCAGGCTGTGTACACAACATGTGCCTGCTAAACCAGGTATACCTGTACATGTCACTGTACAGTATTGTGGGACATGCACATCCCAGGCAATGTTCAAGTGAAGGACTATCAAACACAGACATGTCATGCATTGCAAAGCTATGGCCATACACATTGGTAACCAGGATGTCAGGGCAGATCATGCAGTACCCATCTGTGTGGGACATTGCAGACACTACACCCCTGCACTGCACATCATTGTCGGGTGATGCAATGCCAAGGATTACCCCTCACCCAGCCTTATACAGCCATCTTGCACAGCCAGCCACTACACACCCATGAAGCAATGCATACATGCATGCCAGTACTGGCACCTTGTGTCAACATGTGGGTTTTGATGCTCCCAACCACAGTCACTCCCAATATAACCCTCATTGGCATACCAACAGATGTCAAACACTTTCACATGCCCTAGCCCATAGAACCTCTAGATATTCCCTGTGGTGCATGTAGTCCTGTACATTACTGCAGTGTGGCAAACTAAGTAGTTAGGTTGTGTATTTGTGGCCCTGGCAAAGAGTGTCAATGCGTGTCCATTAGAGAGTGTGGTTGTGGTGACAATGGCATCCGTTCACATGGACAGCCATGTGTGCCACACCTAATGTATGTCTACTATATCTCTGTTGCAGATGTCACTCACCTACACACATATATGTCCTTACAGCACAGCAACATGTTGCCTTTGTGGCACATGTAGTAACGTCATGCACATGTAATATTAATGAGTAGGCAGTCAGGGGTTTGACCCCTGTACTGTTAGGCATGTGGCAGACGATGCTTAGGGTTATGTCTCCAAGCCCTTTCCTGGTGTACTTTGCCTGTCCCACCCACATACTCTCTTGTGGATGTGAAGGGGTACACCTGCTCAGCAGCAGCATGTGTATTGTAAGTGATGGACATGGTCAGGTGATGGCCTCTGCACCTATTGCAGTCCTCCTCTAGCTGATTGCATGTGGAACAGCTGTGATGGTGTTCCCATAGCCATTCGCATGATAAACACAGTACACTATCTCGGGAAAACATGTTGGTATTTGGCCATGACAGTCGCTGTGAGTGGTAGCTGGATGTGGTGTTCTGACATGGCATCACAGATGATATCTGGATGCACAGTGGGAAATAGAGTAAAGACAGGAGGGTGATGTGCCACACATGACTACAACATGTAAGTGTAGCTATGCTGCATTGAGACTACTGCCTGTTTAACATGTGTGTGGTAATGGCTATTCTGCATGTTTTAATACAGACATGACAGTACTCTGTTCATGAAAGACCCCCATCTGTAGGGCCATCTGTGAACTGGTCAGTGTGTGCAGCCATTTATTTCCTATGTTACACAATGAACACACATCTGTGCACAGCAGAAGCATAGTGTGAGGATTGCAGACAGTACATGATGATAGGGATGTGTTACTGCCATTGCATCCCTGACTTGACATGTGTCACATGAAACCGTGGTATGACAGACACTGTCTGGAGTTCCTAGTGACAAGCCAATAATGGGCATCTGTTCATAGCTGCGGTCACATGTCTACTACACATTGTACAGATGGCATGCAGTATATATGCATGTGTTGTGCTCCCTCTGCAAATGTATACCATCTGTTGTGTTGGGTTGATGGTGATATCTATACATACTGTTGTAGGTAATCCTGTATGCTGGTGTCTATCACTAAGCCATATGTGGGTTTAAACTGCAACACCATATGCTGAATGGGTTGGGAGGTCTCAGCAGAACCTCCTGTCCCACTTCAGCTAACCATGGCGCCGGGCACTAGCACATCTGGGGCCCAACCTTGGGCATCAGCCTCTGTTGGCTCTGCACCACCTTCTGGTGGTACTACCACTGAGGATGGAGCATGTGCCCCTGGGAGCAGGACCAGACAGGTACATGTCTGCTGTCGTGCGGTCCTGAGCGTGCTCCGTTGGGGGCTCACTAAGGGATTCCAAAGCCAGATTCGCAAACTCAAGGGCGGAGTGCCATATTTACAGGGTGATGCTGCCCCTCCTGGACAGCCCCCAGCACTGCCTCCTTTGCAGCTGTTTAGGTGCAGTGGTGGCTGCCCATGGCTGGGGACCTCCGTCCCACTGTTCCCATGGTCTTGTGAATACCGAACACCCATCCCTGTCCTGGAGTGTATCCCCCCACATGTGTCATATACCAACCCTGTATGCTGTCTTGTCTGTGATCCTACCTACCTATCCTTCACAGCCATACCTACACTCTTTCCCCTACATCCGTCCCTCACCTACAGAAACATAAGGCCAATCAGCTCCTAGGACTACATCTGCCTGATACATAGCTGTCCATTTCACACACGTGCCCACTGGACACATGTAACCCTTGTAATATGCATCACAACATACTCCTGTCATCCTCACCCCTGTCCCTATGCTGGGCGCTGCTTACACCCACGCAAGTGCAGTCGCATATGCTTACTGTTTGTTATATATGTTTACTGCCGCTTATTTGTGCTTATTTGTGCCTTATTCATTATGACAGTACCCCTTTGATTGAAATGATCTGGTTAAAAGTCTCATGCAATACTCAAGTACACTTTTACATGTTATTATGTCGTTTTTACAGCAGGACGACATTCTTTCCACATGGAAAAGGATATGTGCTATAGTCGAACTTGAACTGTGAATGCCTGTTTGTTAAGTGGATGCTCTAACCACTACACTATTCGTATGCTGCTTAATTTATATGTATACCCATAGTTCATAGCTATCCATACACATGCTTCAACACATCACTGACACAACAGGCATCCATTCTCCAGTTAGGAAAACCACACCACTAGACATGCACCATTTCCTACTGCTCTGGGCCCATCCTACATGTTGACTCACTTCAAGTATATTCAGACATCCCAAGCATATAGTCCTGGGACATACATTCATATAATGGTTAGGGTGCTCATTAAGTCTTCTGAATGATGATTGGGACTGCCCTGTATCTGTTTGAAAGGCAGACTTAGCATGTGCTCACAGTTAGTTCTACTACAAGCATCCTACATGTGGTTTGGGATGCAGGAGGTTTGCTCACCTCTGGGCAGATTGATATGACAGCATTAAATACTACGGGGAGTTCCGCTGCTGTTTCCCTTCACATTCATTAGGACTGCTTTATTGTGTCCATGTTCATTCTTCGTGGATATATATATATATATATATATATATATATATATATATATATATATATATATATATATATATATATATATATATATCTGTCTATCTCTACATTAACAGGCATATGCACCTACATGCATTTTTACATTTCCCATACTGTTAAATGACCGCCAGTTACCATCGTGCATACCCGCGTATGCTTTGAGGTGCCATAATCACCCTATTTCCGACTGCCAGATGAGGAAGCTTCATGGGAACATGTGATAGGTATTTATTCCTGATAATGCACATGGGGAGATGTGCATCACGGTCAGGTGTTTAATCCTGGGTCATAGGTTCTGCAGGATGGGCTGGAGGCTGAGCAGGGTTGTGGTCAGGTACTGCTAATTTGAGTTGTGCCCGGTAGGGATGCCACCTTTTCAAATGCCCACAGTGGAACATGTTTTGTACAAACATCAGCGTTTGCAAGGCAAAACATACCCACAGCCAGTACATAAGACAGAACTTCACTGTTTTGCCTACATAAATGCTTATTCTTGTAGCACTTTAGTTGCTTATTCTGTTACTTATAACATTTAGGTGTTTCAGAAACAGAATAACTGTTTTATGCAGCTATTACATTAAATATAGGAAATATGTGTGTGTCCTAATATCTCAGGAAATTTGCCATTTTTCCAATTTTTATGCAGGACACAACTGGCCAAGGAGGGACTGTCCCTCGCAAAGTGGGACAGGTGGTAACCCTAGTGCCCAGATGTCAACGGGGGTGGACATCATGTTATGCCACAAAGATTAATCTTGAGAACAGACACTTATCCCATGAGGGATGATCAAAAATTGTAAACGACGAACCCCATTCAGCTGGCTGTTTGAAAATGTGGTAGGGTTATGCATGCATATGATACCTAGTTTGCATGCCTGAGACTGCCTAGGGTGCAACTGCCTACTAGATGTGGGTAGGGTCACTATATGCAGATATGACTGCGCCAAGCTAGCATCCCATGTATGGGTGGTTTTGGTGGACGTTCAGCAAGGGTGGGGGTGGTGTACTGTGGAGGGGATGATGGGTATTCAGTTATGTATCCAGGTGTGTTGGGGTTGGATGGCTCGGTTCAGGCCAGACCATTATGTGTGTGTGAGCTGGGAATGTTTCTGTACATGTCTATCGCACATTTTAATGTTCATATGTTTGTGTGATTGTGTTCTGCAGTATGGCCTGTCAGGTTGTATTGCGAATGTGAATGTTTGTTCTTTGGTTTCCTTTCTGATTCACCCACTTCTCCCTCGTACACCTCCAATTCACCTATTGTGCATCCGACCCAGTCTCCCCTTGGTGAATTATTACATTACCCCTCACCCCCCACCCCCATATTCCACATACACCATCCATCCCTTCTCTGGTTGATGGCCCATGGCACAGACAACAGAACACATTGCATACTCTGCATATCTCTGGTACCGATATGGTTGTGAGGACAACCCTGGCATATTTGATCTTCCACATGCTGTAATTCACACACATAGATACATACAAATACATGTCTTTCATGACATGGTAGATAGACGCGGGTAATACCCATTCATCTTTGGGCCGTCCAGACAGGGATGACCTGGATCATGAATGGGCAGATATTGAGCGAATGCTCTGACCATTGGTAGGGTTGCCACCTTTTCATATGACCAAAATGTGACATTTTCGGGACACACATCAGATTTTACAGGCCAACACATACCCACGGTCAGTACAAAGGATAGTACTTTAGTTTTATGCCTAAATGTAAGCTTATTGTTGTAGCAGTTTAGTTGCTTATTCTGTTTCTTGTAACATTTAGGTATCTTACATATGGAAATAAGTATTGTATGGGACTATTACATAAAATATGGGACATAATTATGTCCTACAATCGCAGGACATTTAACATTTATAATGGTTTGGGTATGGACACAACTGCCTACAGGGGGACTGTCCCTCACAATGTGGGACAGGTGGTAGCCCTAACCATTGGGCTAGGCTTAGCAATTGGTGGCGCGCTAACATGCTCTGTTTCACTTCCACTTGTTATAACTATCAACACTATAATAGAATACGGGCACGGGGTTTTAAATGTCATTTGTTCGAGGGACGGGGACTCAATATTCAGCTACGTGCCTTTGTGTTTACTTTTTATTTTGGTGTTTGCAAAACTGTCTTGTATACTTTGCATACATTTCAGATGCACGGATACTGACAGGGGTGATTATTATTAGAGGCAGGCTGTACTAGTCAGCATTTTAGCTTGCACGTATGAAGCTAACATGTTCACGAATCCGTGTAGCACTTAAACATGCCCCTTGCATTGGCACACATTTCCTATGCACGTGGCCATTGCAGCAGTGTGCCTTCATTAATATGCATGTGGTGCTGCTGCACCATCTCTATGCTGCACGGTCAGCGCAAGGCTAACGCCGTCCTTGCACCGAGCTTCATGAATCCCAGGGAATGTTAAGATGAGGCAGAAACCAATAAAACTTTTATATTATTACTTTTCATCATTGTTCTGAAGAAAATGGAATGATACCAGACTGGAAGAGCAGGATAGAGGATGTGATAGCTGGGCAAATTAGAGAAATCAAAATAAGAGGTTAAAAGCCATTGAGGGAGCTGAAGGAGAATTAAATGCAAGTACCAAATAAGATCCTACAAAAGATCTTTAAAAGGCTGCTGGGATTCATATAGAACCTCTGACAGAATGTTTTGATTTTTCTGAAAAATAGAAACATTTACTGGAACAAGAAGTAGAGAAAAAGACAGGTAATGCAATGTCTTTCAGCTTCTTCCATTAGGGGTTACCACAGAGGATCACCAGTCTGCAAATTGATTAGCAGTGGTGTTTTTACAATGTCGAGTTGCCAGCCCAGTGCCCAGGCACACACACACTCACACTTACCTGCATGTCTATAAAACTCGCTTGACCACAGGGAGGATATGCAGATGCTGCACAGAAGGTTCTCCAGCCAAGATCAAACCGGAGAACCTCTTGCTGTGAGGCAACAATACTAACCGCTGCACCACCGTGGCCATACAATAGAGGTAAAGATGGGTAAGACTTTCAGAATAGTAGAGGTAAGACAAAGTAAGACTTTCAAAAATAGTTTGAGAGTTTTAAGAGGGCTAAAGCTGAAGAGAGGAAGCAAATGCCTTTGGTTAGCTGCAAGAGTCAGGCAGATTAAGTTTTGCAGTATAATGTAACATTTCGTTATACTGTGTTTTTTTTGTGTGTGTGTGTGTGTGTGTGTGTGTGTGTGTGTGTGTGTGTGTGTGTGTGTGTGTGTGTGTGTGTGTGTTTGTTATGCTAATGTTATGATATGTTGTTATATGTTATTGTATGTTATTGGATGTTTAAGAGAAATGTGACTGCTTCTTGTAATTTATTTTCTTTTGAGAAGCAATGAAACAAGTTTTTTTTTAATGTGCTAAATATCTGTCTTCAACCATTAATGTTTGCAAGGTATAAAGGATTTTATATTTGGGAGGCAATCTATTCATTAGTTGATGAAAGATAGGAATTTTAAGGTGTGGGTTTGACAAGCAACAGTTAACATCTTGTTTCTTTACTAAGCCATGTCACAGGAACATTCCTTGGAAGACACAACAGTTTGGACAGAGATAACTGTTTCTAAGTAGAAATTCAGTGGAACTGGGACAATGTTTCAATGTTCAGTGCACACTCAGAATATCTGTTACATGCAGAGTAGGTCATAGGTATAAAGTCTTCACTGCCATCAGTTTAAATTTCAGTAAAATATTCTAAAGCATTCAAGATGTGTTTCAGAATCTTGCAGTTCAATGTTAATTCCATTTAATATGACTTGTTATCAATTGATGTGTGTTTTTTATTCATATTTTTATTTTTGGCTTCAGTGATATTCTGGTCATTAGTTGCACCTCATATTACTTTCATAGGTAAGTACTAGGCTAACTGCCCTTGTGGATCATTTTAATCCTAACCAATTTCCTTTTCATGAGAGTCAAACCCTGTATCTTATGTCTGTGAAATAAACACTTTTGCTATTAAGCCACCACCCCCCATTAAATTTGTGCAGTGGTTTTTTCCTGTTCTTGTGGTTGAAAGGGTGGTTTGCCCAAAGACAGTGTTGCTCCATGACAGTGGTGCCCACAAATTTAAGATAAGCAGGGAAGTCAGGATAATCACAGAGTGGTTTCAACCCTGACCAATGCTATGATTTTTTTATATTAGTTCTCCAGCCATTTTACTGCTGGCCATCAAGCAATATACAGTGCCCACTACATTGACCACAGGGGTATGTGAGCACTTATAGGAATCCACTGCATTTAAACACAAATACTGCTTGGTTTTGTTTATTAGCATGTTTATTTATTTATTTGTTTTATTTATTTATATATGTATTTATTTATGTATTTGAGTCCCTCTGAATATGCAGCCTTCTTCTGGGGCTTCTCCTAAAGACACTCCTGAAGCAGACCTTTTCTTAAACAACTTCCCCCCATCTGCCTGCTAACTATCCAACTCCCTGTGATTCATCTGACCAACACTTTCCCCATGGGTGTAAATTGGTCACAGGAGAGCCTTGTTCAGGAAACTTCTGGGTTTTTCTGGCTTTAAGCACTATCTCCATCCAGCATGACAGCTGATATGCAACTTGCACTGTTGAGCCTTTGACAAATACATACTTCCACATGTACATATATTGTAACTGTAGTACTGTATGCTGCTCATTATAGGCTGCTTCTCTGGTCTTTGCATAAGGTCCTCTGTCCTGGCCTCCTGAAAGAGGTGTGCCACTTGCATGCCGTGGCAACCTTCACTTCCTCTTCTCCCTTGATATGTGTGAGCAGTCAAGGGGGACTTCTCTCACATCCCCCAGCCAGCTCCTTTGGAATCTAGACTTCTGTTTGAAGCACATGTTGTCTGATGTGTAATCAAAGCCACATCCCTCTATACAAGAAGCCATCCCTGTCAAGACTTATCAGGGCCCTTCTCCAGGAGTGCATAACCTGGCCACAGCTGTTCACTGTAATCCTTCCACATCTGTCTCCTTTTGTTCCTGGGACACTACTATGAACCAGGTCATCTGGGCCACAAAATTGTATCCCTTTGTATATGATGCCTGTTGATGATATCTCATAATAATAATAACTATATTTACTGGTTATTGTTCTCCCTCTCTGTAGCAATATTTTGATACAGCTGTCTGTTGGTCATGCTATCTCTGTTGCAGTTATATTTTTGAGATCATGCAGTCTTCCATGTTGATGGATGTTTTTACACCCAAAAGTCAAGGTACTTTGCATACACCCTCAAGAAACCCATTCTAAATCCTCTTGGTCTGGGAGACTAACGTCTGTAATCATTGCTTTCTGTTAAGCTTATTAAGAAGATGGTCTAAACTGTATTTGTTATTTAATTTCCTATGGCCTCTTGGATCCTTGTGAGTCCAAGTTTTAATCTAGATAGAAACCAGGCAAAGTCCTGTTATGAGCAGTAAATAACCTCATAGTACTCAGAGATCAGTGGCTAAATTCCACCATGGTTTTCCTTGAGCTGTTGGCAGCAATACGTTCCATGAATCATGCAAACATTCTTCAGTATCTTTGAACTCATTGTGACTTTTTGTCCACTGTTCTCATTTGGTTTGCATCTTCGCCCTCGGGACCAAACCACGCCAACCGTGGGTAAATCCAGCATTACCCACACCCAGGCGTGGGTTATTGTTATATTATTTCATATACACTACTGTATGCCATGCAAGGTCCACCCAGAGTGCACATACTTTGACTGTGATTACATGACTAAAACACTGACAAAAAGTTATTGTACTGACTTTTTTTTCTGTAAAGTTTGGCACCTTTCACTGCAGCCTCTCCCAGAATAAGCCCTTTCAAAAGCAATACATCACTTCTGACTATGAGCAAGTGATAGGAACTTTCTGAAAAAAAGTAGCAATAATAATGTTTGAAATGTATTTCAGCTCCTTTCACATATGGCCTCAACCAAAAATAACTAGTTTCTGGAAAGACATACTACATCTGACTGTGAGCAAGTGATAGAAGCTGTCTAGAAATAAATGAATTCTGATCCAGTGACAATAGATCAATTTAGTAATGTAAAGTACAGTGCAGGATTATTCTTTGTAGAGCATATTTCAGTCTCTTTCATGCACCCAGACAAACATACACACATATACACGCAGTCACATCACAATAACCATTTCTAGCTTTGTACACCTTTTTCACAATAATCAGAAGAAATCTGGCATATGTATGCACACACACACACACACACACACACACACACACACACACACACACACACACACACACACACACACACACACACACACACACACACACACACACTGTCCTCCTACAGCGTTCACTCTTTTTAGTTTGATGTTCCATCAAATGGTAGAAGCTTGTATTTTGTGTCTGACTGAACTCTTGGAAAAAGTGAAATCACTGGTGGTGACTAAATCCAACAAATAAATCATCCTCTAATTCCAAAAAGATGAGTTTGTCTTTTTTTTATTTTAAATTTGAGTATGTTTAGCGCCTGTGATAGAGTGATTCATTGAACGTGCTAATTACACATGGTACACACAATAATATGATTAGATAACAGGCATTGTATAACTCATTCAGCCCTGTAACTTAGTGATGGTAGTTTTTATGGAGGAAAATACCTTGTTGCCTGCATTGTTTCTAGAAGTGTGATTACTTCTCTGTCTTTATGGTATCTGTTTCAGCACACCAGGCTGAAATGACTTGGAACTAGATGCCCTTTCCAAGTTTAAGAACCATTGTTTATTCTGTTCTGGTTTGATGCATTTCACTGAATGGGGGTGGTTAGCCCACAGTAGGCTCTATATATGCAGAGAGTATCATAGCTGTCTTTTTTCCTTTCCCACACTGAACATTTCTGATTGCTAAGTACCAAAACAGGAATGTCAGATTGTATCACATGCAATAATGACAGTTATGAAAGGTGAAGAAAACATTCACAGTGATGTTTCTGTTAGAAAAAGGACTCAAAGCAGAAAAAACTCTAAAGAGGGTATCTCATAGTTCAAGGAATGGGTATGGAGTTTAAAAGAAAAAGTGCATTTTTTTGTCATCACTGCCCAGACGATAAGCAGTAGATCTTGAGGGCTGATGGAGCATTATGACTGGGAAACAAGTCAAGTCACCATCATTCTAAGGAGAAGGAAGAAGGGACTGTGTGTTCCGTTTTCTCATTAAATATTTGGAGAAAGAGGTGCTAGATGAAATTCCAGGCAATGTAATTGGAGCTGTAAGTGTGAATACTGGGAAACACAAAAAGTCTGAGGTTGCACTTTTTCAGTTAATTGTCATTACTGTGAAGTAGAACACGCTTTGAATTAGTATATATAAGTAGTTGAGGTATGAGGACTGCAGTTTCCTATGTCAATGGAGCAAAAATGCATTGAAGTCAAAGTTTAATTTTCAAATTGGCAGCATCTTGCAGTACTGGAAAAAGAAGTTATGTGCCTACCATAACATTCCATTTTAGTTGTCCTTCATCTCACCTTCCTTCTTGCTGGATGGGTTCAGAGCCAATCCTCGGCTCCGACTCAGCCACTTACTATAGCTCGAGAGCTCTTTAACGGCATGAGGCTACTCCGTATCCCAGAATGCCCAGTGTCAGCTACCCAGATCTCATTTGAGATAGCTCACACTAGACATAATTATAGAAAATAATCCATTAATAGACCTAGATATACAGTTAATTGTCATGATTTGGTTGGGAAGCAACTAATAACAAAACAAATTAGCCAGTGAAACCATTGAGAAACTCCTCTCAATCCTTGAGGAAGGGGTACGGAGGGATGCAAGATGGAAGGCGAGATGAAGGACAACTAACATCAAATGTTATGGTAGGTACATAACTTCTTTATGTTAAGTTGTCCAATCTCGCCTTCATTCTTGCTGGATGGGACAGCGTCCCTAGCACCTCAATCCTGGGTGGCTCATTGGAACAGACTCTTCAGAACTGTGGAACCTAAGGAAGCCCTGCCCTGAGAGACCACATCTACTTTGTAATGAGAAATGAATGTATGAGGATATGCCCAAGTAGCTGCTGCACAAATTGAATCTATGGGTAATCTAGATTGAAATGCTACCAAAGTAGCTACTGACCTGCTTGAATGACCTTTGGGTTTTGTGGGAAGATCTTTTTGTCACAAATGGTAGGTATGGGCTATGGTGTCTGATAACCATTTTGACAATGTTACTTTAGAAACTGGAAGGACTTGTTTGTTGTTAGCAAATGAAAGGAACAACTGATCTGATTTTCTCATCTCTTTAGTTCTATGGAGATAGAAACATAGTTGGTATAATCTGTATTCTGCTTTGTTGGAATGATTAGGGAAAAAGACAGGAAGGTCAATGGATTGGTTCAAATTGTGTTCTGAACAAACTTTAGGTTGAAACAATGGGTTGGTTCTTAGAGAAACTCTGTCTTTGTGAAAAACTAGGTATGGAGGGCGAACATGAAGTTCTGAAACATGTCTGGCAGAAGTAATAGCAACTAAGAAAAGAGTTTTCCAAGAGAGAAATTTCAAGGAACATGATGCTTCTGGTTCAAAGGGTGGCAGTATAAAGGAGGCCAGAACCAAATTGAGATCCCAAGGTGGAAGGGGCTCTTTCACTGGGGGTCTATGTAGAGATGTACCTCTCATGAAGGCCTTGCAGAGTTTGTGAGACATTATGCATGAGTTAGAAACTCTGACATGAAAATTTGAAATGGCAGCTAATTGTACTCTGATGGTAGTAGCCGCTGCACCAGAATGAAACAGTTGTGCTAAGAAATCCAAAATCTCGTGTATAGGAGCTGTAGAAGGATCTAAATTTCTGGATTCTGCCCAGTAAGAGAATCTTTTCCATTTGCTGGCATAGACTTTCCTTGTATTTGCCTTATGGGAGGAAACAATAATATCACACACTGCTGGGGAAATATTGGGGAGCCTGGCTAGGATTAGAAGTGGAGTAACTAATCTGTGAGTATGAGAGATTGGAGGGATTGGTGTAGCCCACCTGATTGATGAATCAAGAGGTCCGGTACTGGGTCCAGAATCCAAGGCTGGACTAGAAGGTGGGGGTGAAGGAACAGAAACCAAATCTGTTGAAGTCAATAGGGTGCAATGAGGATCATTTTGCAACCCAACAATTTTGCTTTCTGAATGACTTTTGGAATTAGGGGAAAGGGGGAATGCATAAAGAAGTCCCTGAGGCCAATCATGGACTAGAGCGTACCTGGGTGTCTGACCTGGAGGAGGAACAAGGGAGAAGTAGCTGCTGCATTTGTTGTTGAGGGGAGAGGCAAAGAGATCGCAGCAAGGCTGGCCCCAATTGCAGAAATAAGATCCACAATTTCCTGTTTCAGAGACCACTCGTGAGGCATGAGGCTGAGCCTGTCCGCTATTACGTTGGATGTCCCAGGGATATGCATTGCTATCAGAAAATGTTGGGAGGAAATCGCCCATTGCCACAGTCTGAGGGCCTCTCAGCACAAGGGGTAAGACCCGGTTCCCCCCTGTTTGTTGATGTACCAAACCACTGACATATTGTCCGTCTGTATTGCAATAGTCCCGGCAGGGAGAGAATCTTGAAGAGCTTGCAATGCTAGGAGCACCGCTCTCATCTCCAGGACATTGATGTGCAAGTGGTACTCATGAGGTTGCCAAGTGCCTTGGACTGTCTTCCCTAGGTAATGCCCCCCCCCGCACCCTATCAGGGAAGCATCCGTGGTCACTATGGCGACCAGATGGGGTTCCATGAAAGGTCTGCCCTGAGTAACTAGTTTAGGAGACCATCCACCAGGAAAGGTGTCTTTTGTAAGATTCCGTAATTAGCATCATGTGAGACATGGGTAATTCCTGGAAGGACCATTGTGTGAAGAGAAGCCACTGAAGGATTCTCATGTGAAAGCGTGCTAAGGGAACTAGAAGAATGGCTGCTGCTATGGACCCTAGAGCTTGAAGAACATATTTGACTTGAATTCTTTTGCTCCTCAGGAGAAGTGACACCTGTTTTCAAATAATGGAAACTCTTTCATGAGACAATTTTACAATAATTTTTCTTGTGTTTAGCTCTGCTCCTATGTATGTAATAGATTGACAGGGCAACAAGGCAGATATTTCGAAGTTTATTGTGATGCCTAGTTGAGCACAAGATGTGATAGTATAATCTAGTGCCTCTACAAGTTGTTGCCTGGTGGTAGCAGTGAGGAGTCAGTCATCCAGATAAGGACACACCTGGATTTCTAGACGTCTCAGGTGAGCTGTGACTACTGCCATGCATTTGGTGAACACTCTGGGGGCTGTGGTGAGACCAAAGGGCAGAGCTCTGAATTGGTAATGACTGGCCCTTAGCCAGAAGTGTATAAATCTCCTGGACTGCCTGTCCATTTTTATATGATAGTATGCCTCCTGAAGATCTATGGAGCACATCCAGTTGTCCTGACCCAGAAAGGGGAGAATGGACTGCAGTGCTACTATCTGAAACATTTCTTTTTGTACAGATTTCTTTAACCTGCTGAGATCCAGAATTGGTCTCTAGTCCCCTGTCTTTTTGGGCACTAAAAAGAATCTTGAGTAAGTTCTGGATCCTACTTGGTCTGTGGGGATTTCATGGATGGCTCTTTTTTCTAGCAGTCTTGAAACTTCTGTGACTGCCTGATCCCTTAGATTGGGTGGAACATCTGGGATGGATTTTTTTGAAACAAAAGGGGGTTGATGAAAGAGAATCTTTTAACCTCCGGATATAATGGCTAGTACCCATTTGTCTTTTGTAATATTTTGATAGGCAATTGGGTACAATGAAAGCCTTCCCCCCGACTGCCTCCAAAGTTAAGCAGTCAGGCATCCCTTCAGGGATGATGATAGGGTTTGGAAGAGAGCGTATCTCTGTCACCCTGATTTTGCAGACCCCCTCTGCCATGAGGTCAGCATCTGCCATTGTTATTATTTCACCCTCTGCCCCGGGGGAAAAATCACCATGTTCATCAGGCAAGGGTCCCTGGGATTTCCAAAACCACATCTTTCCATCCTTCTGACTCTTTGGGTATGGTCTGGTAGGAGTGGAAAAACGGACTCCGGCATCAGAGAGCATCTTGCCTTCCTGCTGGCACTTGGTAAGCATGTCTTTCACCTGAGGCCCAAAGAGAGAGGAGCCATCAACGGGGTTATTGGTGAAGGATGCTCTGAAAGGTTCCACAACCTGGCACAGCCACAGCCAAGAACGTCTCCTAAGAGCCACTCCTGTTCCTGCAGCTCTACTCGCTCCATTGGCTGCATATGAAATAAGTCTCATGGAGGAGTTGACTATTGAATTAAGAGTCACCAGCTGGGTAGCTACCTTGGCTGAAGCTCCCTCAGCTGTGGGATCTTGTAGGGTATCCCCAAGCTCTTTTAGGAGATCCCTCTGAAGCCTAGTAAAATGGGAAAGATAGTTCAGGGACCTAAGGGAGAAGGTCACTGATGAAAACATCTGCTTCCCATATCTGTCCATTGTATGAGAGTATTTATTCTGTGGATGGACAGATGAGGAGGTTTCAGCTAACTCTCTCTTTGTGGCTGCTGCTACCACCATGGCATCAACTGGAACACCTTTAGTTAAAAATTGTTTGTCTTGGGGAGCTGTGATGAATTTATTGGGTCTTCTCGGGACAGGTTCTATGGACTCAGGAATTGACCAAGCCTTTCAAGACACTACAGACATGAGTGGATCAAAAGGCGGAGACACTCAGAAGGTGGAAGATCGGGAACTAAATGTGTCCAGGTATACAGACTTGCCTTGGATGGGGCTAGGGTAGTCCAGCTATGCCTCTGCCTGAGAATCTCAAGGATGTCCAAAAAGGAAACATCTTCAGAGAGGGACCTTGGGGACCCCTCCGATTCATCCAGGTCTGAGGTGACAGACTCAGGGGAGTCTTGGTGCTTCCTCTTGTACTTTTTCTTCCAGAAGGCCTGCTCAGAATGCTCTGGGGAGGTTTTGGAAGAAAAAGGTTCACCCAATGGGGTGTCCTGGGGCATAGACTCCCTACACTTTGGGGCTGGAGGAGGAGCAGAGGTTGTCACAGGCACCGAGGGGGACGGAGCCGATGGAGCCGATAGTGGAGCCGTCTGTGGGGACAGCACTCTCTGCATGACCTCAAAGGTGCCACAGTCTGAACAAAAGGAGGGCTCCAGCTCAGAAGAGACAGGAATCCCATTCTGCACCGAGGGCGATGGCTCCAAGGCTGATGTGAGAGCCAAGCTCAACTGAGCCGATGCTCCGAGAGGGAGAGCGGGGTCGAACAAGGGCCCGATGCCACTTTCCCCCTTGGATCTGACGAGAGAGCTTCAGCACCCAGATACCTCGATGGGAGGAAGAACCAACATAATTGGAGCCAATGTCAGAGCCGAAGAAGATGTCATCGGAGCTGAAGGAACCACTATCGGAACGTCCATGGACTCCGGCTCCGAACTAAGTATAGTCGGAGGAGAAATCGAAATCAAAGCGGATGGAGCCGACGCGTGTTGAGGTAGACACGAAAGCATTTAGCAAGGGCATGTGACTTCAGCAACCTACTGACCACTCTCTCCACATCCTGATCCAATAACCTCAAGGATTCAGAGGAGTGGGAAGATGAGTGATGACTAGACTTACTTTGAGGTAAGAGTGATTGTGGCACTGAGTGAATCGGCTCCAATGCAGAAGACATAGCTCATTGTGGCTCCGAGACGGCTCCGAAGAAACAATTGGTGCCAATGGAGGGGTAGTCTTGTCAGTGCCAGATGGCACCGACACACTTAGTTTGTCAAGCTCACAGGTCGGTTCCGAACATGAAGCCAATGGCTTGACTGGTTTCAAAGGTTTCACTGACTGAGATGCTTTAGCCGGAGAATCCTGTTTCAACAATCCATGGAGGATAAGCTTGTTGTTCTGCTCCTGCAGGACCCCTGGACTAAAGGCATGACAAATAGCACAAGAGTCCTGCAGGCGCTGAGCCCCCAAGCAGTAAACACAACTAGTGTGCCCATCTGTCAGAGACATCTTCTGACAGCATGAGTCACACTTTTTAAAGCCAGAGGCTTTAGACATTTTACCAAAAGACAAACTACAATAGTAACTAAAAATTTATAGACATTAAAGGGGAGCCTCTAACTTAAAAGGCTGTCCTTAAGGGGGGGGGGACTGTTTAAGTTAAACGAGTTCAGGGAATAAAAGAAGGCCTAGCAGCTAAGGGGCGACGGCCAACACAGCACAAAAAAAAAAAACACAGCAAGGACGAGATAAGGAGTTTACAATAAGAGGAACTTGCAAACTACTACAAGAGAGAAAATATATACCAAATTTTAAGCACAATATTGAGTTTAGTAGAGAAAAAAAATTATACTAAGCCTGAGCCAGTACTGATCACAACCTCGCAGCTAAAGTGGCAAATGACATCTGGGTAGCTGACGCTGGGCATTTTGGGATAGGGGCTAGCCTTGAGCCAGTAAAGAGCTCTCGAGCTATAATAAGTGGCCGAGTTGGAGCCGAGGATTGGCTCCAAACCCATCCAGCAAGAACGAAGGTAAGATTGGACAAAACATCTTGCCTTATGAAAGTGAGCCAGAGAAAAGTACATTCCAAAGAGATTTGCAATTCTTCCTGAGCTACTTTAATGTAGACTAGAAAAAGGATTAAGTGCAGGGCACATTTTACATCAATCCAATAACTGCTGTCCTCATTATGTATTAAAAATGTGATATGTTGGCAAATTCAGATGAACACATGACTTATACATTTGCAGTTGCCTATTTACTTGTCATATCAAATCTAGCTGGATTTGCAAGTACATTGTATGCAGTTGCCAGCCCTGCCCTACACTTCAGCATGTACCTTTTTCCAGACTTTCCTGATTACTCTTTATGTATTTGTATTTCACCATATGCAACTACTGCAAGGCTAGCCACCAGGCAGTGTAAACCCTGGCTCTGGATGATTGCCTGCTGAAGTGCACCTCGACCCCATGTGTGGAAATGGAAAAATGGTGTTGTGGATGGGTGGATGGATTTCACCATATGCAAAACAGAGACCAGAATGTCATCAATATTTTTCATTCACATTGGAAAATTTTCCCTGCAGCATACTTAAAACATGTTTCTACAATCATCCAGTCTGAACCTTCCTTCCTTCCATCTGTCTGCTTCCTTCCTTGTCTTTCTGCATAATCCTTCCTTCATTAAATAGCTTTGCGTATCATTTTTCTGTTTACCTGACTCATGTCCCCTTTATTCTTGATCAACAAGAAGCTGCAGAATGGCCATATTTGGACCCATTTGTTTCTATTGACAGGCTGTATTCCCCCAAACCTGTAGTTATCTGATTAATTACTTGCAATTTCAGTAATCATTTTTCTTCATATGTGGTCATCAGAAGTGTTCATAATGTGAAGCCCTGACTATGGTTCATGCAACCCAGGTTTAATTAGTAGCTTGTATTTATGATGGCACAGGCAGGGGAGATGGAGTGTCCACCCTAGTCATGGGCAAAATTCATTCAAATGCACCATTACAGTTGATTGAAAGCAGGAATGCATGCATTGTTCTGTCCATATGCAGGCAGTTCTCTGTCTAAGGTACACATGGAGGTGTGGATGATATGCATCAAAAGCCCATGCATGCCAACCCCTAGGATTGTGCAGACATATACAATAGGTTGGATTAGGCCGTTAGAAGAAAATATTCTTCAGAAGCATTATGAAGTTGCCTCAGAAGCCTTTATCTCCTTTCCATCCTGAACATGGATCAGAGCTAGTCCAGGGTGGCTCCATTGCATCTACTTGATCCAGTAGATAAGGAAAGTCCCTCAGAGAATCTGATGCTCAGCTATGGGAAAAGGTTCCTTTTATTGCTGAAGAATAAGCTATGTTTCCATTAAGTCCATGTTGTAATTTTGAGCCTTGTATTCATTACTTATAATAATTTGTTTGTGTTTAGCTTCCAAGGTCTTTTTTCCCTTTTTTCTTCTAGTTATCATTGTATATGCCATTTAAAAGCACATACTGTCACATACATAATAACACACACATACTCATACAGACAGCCACACAGTCGGTCTAACTCACAAAAGCACACACATACACTCACGCTCAAATGTCCTTGCCCGATTTTCCCTCTTCTGCTAAGATTCTGCAGATATGACAGGGGAGATTCATAAACATTTCAGACACTGTGGCCATGCATGCTTATTTTGGATATTATAATAATGAAGGAATTGGTAAGGAATTCCCATCAGCTGGCAAAATATCTTTGCCATCACTGTGTTAGAGGTAGGTTCAGTGTCACTGTGGGAATGTGCCAGCATGTATTGTATTCAACAGTTGAATGTGCTTTTGCACTCATTTATTGAAAAATTATTTGCAGTGTTGATGCGTTTAATCATGTTTCTCATGTAAGTTAAGCTGAGCATAGTATCACCATTTCTGCAGTATCAGGTGCTGGACTTTTGATGTACATGTGGTTCATCTGCTGTTGTAGCTCCATACATCTATGACCTACGTGCAAACTTTTTTCTGCCATTCGTGCATGTGTGGATCATAGAAGATACAAAGACATATCATTCACAGAAATACTGTGTGCATGAATGTTTCTATGTACACAGCAGTGAATGCACTGCTTCTGGGAGTTAGACTGTCGTTATGAATTGCATAAGTCTTTGATACTATTCCTGTGTGATTGGATAACCCATTTATGAATACTGCTGATAATTGTTAACATTGCACTCCTACTCACAGTGCATCATTTAACCCATTAACTTCATGGAGCATGTAGCAACTACCTTTCTTCACTTTACCGCTGACTACTATTAGCTCATAGTCATGGAGGGCACAGTCATGGAGGTCACATACAGACTAAAAGCATGTGAGACAACATTAAAAAATCAGTTATGCTTTGCATAGTGTGAAATTGCTAGTGAAGAGGGAAATACAGTTACTGGAACTTTGTTGCTTTTTTAACTCCACAATATCTGCAGCAATAAAAAGTCATTTATCAAAATGTGATCCATATAGTTCTGTTTATCATAATACAAACAAGAGTCTTGCCATTCTCAGAGAGAACATGGTGTAGTGTTCCATTTATTTATATTACCATGAAAACTGTGTCTGTGTTGCACAAGTAATTATGAAAGGTAAGATCTGTGTTACCTACTCAACCATTACAGTGGTGCTAAAACAGTTTTGAAAAACAATATTTTATAAAATGTTCACCAGTAAAATTATGGAATGCATTATTTGTACTAGTGTAATTGTACGTTTGTTGTTGTGTTGGGCTACATGATGGTTAAATAACTAAGATTTTTGCCTCATGCTTCCAGATTTCAGTCCTGACAACCAGTTGCTGTCTTGTGGAATTTGTATGCCCTCTATGTAAATGCATGTTTTTTCATTCTTTTTTTTTTCTCTCCTGTGGGTGCTGTGGTTGCCTTCCACATCCATTATGCATGCAGAATGAGCTGGTTAATTTAACCAGTCCATGTATATAGTAATTATTTCTCCCTTTGTTACCAGGGTCATGGCTGAAAAGGATCTACAGTGGACCAACTTACTTACCTGGTTAACAAACAGGCAGACAGACAAACAAACATTTAAATAAGTGTAACCTCATCACCTCATCAGTATTCAGTTCTGCTGCCACAGATATTGTAGCAATTTACTGCTGAAGTTATTTGTAATCAACTACAGTTTGCAATATAGTTCTCAGTCAATATTTCACTGATCAGTCAATATTTCATTGATCATTGTCACTGACAGAAAGGTTCTGGTTAACAACTTGGATTCACTGTCAGCATGTTCTTAGTTTTAAATCTTAAAGAAGTTAAAGCTCATAGTCGCAGTGAAGAAGGAGATATATCTGTTGACACTGCTGTACAGCTTACACATTGTCTGTTGATATTCATAAATCATTTGCTAGCATCATGGTAGCATTCAGAAAACCTTACACAGTAAATATTAAGGATCCCATAGTACAGTGTGAACAACAGCTCCTTAACCATTTATTGGGACCAGCATAACACTAGTACCAGAGAAAGGCGTTTTATAGTAAATTAGTGAAGCTGCATTGCTGGCAGCAGCTATGCTAGAGAACTGCAAGGAAGAAGCTGCACTAGCATACAGTGCGTTATCAATGTCACAACAAGTGCAGGGACACAGTCACAATGCTATGTGTGTTGAGATGCACAGTGTGATGCATGTTCATGTGCACAAGTGCAACTCTGACACTGTCAGTAGGCCACAGAGAGCCAGCACAACAAAGTGCGAACACAGTGCATCATATAAATGTGGAAGAAAAGGGGAGACAGCAAAGATGGAAAAGGAGGAATAGCAAGCAGAGGGTAACCATAAGGAATGATAGGTGGGGGAAGAAGTACATTCTTTTGTCAACACATTATGTAGTTCAGCTTCCAGTAATGGCAGCAGGTGGCTGTCCGACCATGGAGAACATTACATTTGTTTTGGTTTATTTTTTGCATCAGTTGTGAGTATATTCTCCCCAAGTTAGTTTTAGATGGTTTTGGCTGGTATGTGAGCTTATTTCACCTTCCATTTTCCCACTTTGTCACTTTGCCAGTTATTGGCGATTGTTCAGTAGCTACTGATGTCCTTCCATTCAATGTTGCAGTATTCTTTACATGTGGGAAGTCCTCTGCCCAAGTAACCTGACATCCAGTAAGTATACAACAGCTTTTAGCTATTGCAAGATACATGGAACTTCACACGTATGTGCTGAGATTGTCAGCCATAAAAGGATGCCCACAAGTACAATCCTCAGAACTTTTTTGACACCATTTGGAACACTTGACTTGTGCATAGGTCTGCTGCCTGATTCCATTGGCTGCTGCCAGTTTTCAGATAAGTGCGCCACTGGGGATTTTTTCTTTGCTACTTCCTTTTGTAGTTAGTTCATGTCATACAGGAAGGGCAAGTGTAGGTGTAAAAGGCAGATTCCACATAAACACAGCCACGATCTTTGTCTTTTCTTCTTGGACCGCAATCATTATCATTGCTCCTGCTCCAACTGTCAGGCCTTTGTCCCCAAAACTTTACATACCTGACTTTCAGATTTTTAGCTTCTATTGCACACATTTGTAAGGATTCGTGGGACTTTTTGAAAGGAATTGACCAACAGATGTTTAACCCACATCTCTTTATGGTCACTATTGACATTGTCGAACTCTTTCCCAGTATTCCTCACAGGACAGGTTTGGAATGGTTTAGAGAAGTTCTAGCAACAGAATCCAGTCTTGACAACACAATTATCAACCTGGTTTTAGAATGCATGGAAATTGTCCTTGAGAATAATTTCATTTATTTTAATGGTGAGTTCTACGGCCAGAGGAAAGGGGTGGCGATGGCGGCCCTTTGCGCTTCACTATATGCTAACGTTGTGTTATATTATTGGGAGCAAAATTACGTCTTTTCAAGTCAATGGTTTGAACACATAGTACACTACAGGAGGTACCTTGATGATATTTGTCTGTTGTGGAAGGGTACTGAAGAAAATTTAAATGAGTTTTTGAACCACATTAACAACAGCACTGAGTTCTTGAACTTTACTCATAAGATTGACCATGACAGATTAAATTACCTAGATGTGACTTTATTTAAAGACTATGTTAATCATTGCTTCCAATCAAAGTTGTACAGGAAAAGTACATTTTCGAACTCTTATCTCCACTTTGACAGTGGACACCCTTTTTATCAAAAAAAGGGTATAGTCAAAGGGCAGATTATTCGATCATCCAGAATGTCTAGCTCTCCTGAAAGCTTTTTGGATGAAGTATACACCCTTAGGGCATTGTTTGAAGAGAAGGGGTACCCCAGGACCTTGATTGACCTTATGATTCAACAGGTCACACAAAACATGGAACTGAAATACCCTCCTTTATTAGGAACTGGATTAACTACCCTTGACCAAGGGGCACGATTGAAGCAAACAGATGTAAATAACAATTTTATACACACCTTTTCAACTAGTTCCCAGAAGATTGAGCAGATTATTTTAAAACATTGGCCCATACTTGCTTTACATGATGAAGTAAAACAATTTGTTCCAGATTGCCCTCACTTTGTAAGGAAAAGAGATATTAACCTAAAAGAATTGTTTGAGAGGAAAGGAGACCTTGGGTTAAAAACAAGCAAAACAAGATCAGGTACCCACAAATGTGGTAGTTGCAAAGAGTGTAGTGCTATGCTTAACCACGACACAGTCTTTATTCCCTCCAGGAAATTTAGATACTAATTATTTCAATTGTGGAACTAAGGGAGTGGTTTATTTAGGACTACGTGTACACTGTTGTAGTTTTTATGTGGGAAAAACTGAGCGACAACTGAGGAGAAGGGTTTATGAACTTTCTTTATGATGTTTCTAAAGGCAAGGAAAACAATGCCTTTTTTAAGCACTCGCAGGTCTGTAAAAACATGGAGCTAAAGTTTATGGTCCTAGAGCAAGTAACACCGGATATAAGAGGTGGTAACTGGGAAGCCAGGCTTGAGTACCGCGAATTATACTGGCAGCTCAAGTTAGATTCAGGAAGGCCCCCTGGTTTGAATGAAAACATAAACATTAGCAGTGTTTTAAAGCTAAGAATGGCCCGCTTATAACACAACACACAGTACGAACATTTCAACAGTTGTCTGACAGCTGTATTGTGTATTTGAGTGCTCCCTCTAGTTAATCAGCCTATAAGTATTAGGTCATCCAACGACTAAGTTCATCTATGACCATCCTTAGAACTAGACAATAAAGACATTACTAGGTTGGTCATAGACATTTTGGTAATATAAGTATTTTTTAGTTTTTAGTTTTATGTATTTAATTATGTCTTTTTTCAGACAGCTAGTTCTTTTACATTTTATCCAACATAGTGCAGTTTTAATTTTAATTAAGATGGAATGAGTTAGGAGGGTCATGTGACTGTTTCAATTAGTATTTAACATCTGGTAATGGAAGCATAAAGTATTTTGTACTCTGAAGAAGCTCGGAATTGACCGAGCGAAAGCGCATGGTTTATTTATTGTTTTATTTGCTCTGTACATGAAATAAAGTCCTTGTTCTACTTAACTTGCTCTACTGTGTTTGCAAGTTCGGGGTCCTGTTGCTGCTGGGCACACTTTGGATTCTTGGTCTTTTCTCTCATGTATTCTGTAATTCAATTAAATGTGGTCATGACGTTGTTGAGGCATCCTCCAGAGCAGCTGCCTCTGGTTCTGTACTTAGAAGGCACTGTTGGTGGAGGCTTCAACCATTGCCAGATGACATTAAAGCAAAATTGCTGGATGCACCTCTAGATAAATCTGCTCTTTTTGGTTCTGCAGCTGCAGACTTATTTAAGTCCTTACAAGAGAAGGAGAAGGAACTTCAAGACTGGAAGTACCTTTTTTGTTTCTCCTGTTCCAAAATTCCACAGGAATCTTCCTACGAAAACATCCTTTGTTTGAAGACCAGCACATCCATCTTCCTCCTCTGCGTCTTCTTCTAGACCTAAAAAGACTGCTAGCAGACCTCCATAGTTTAAGACTACTACCTCTGCACCTACCTCCCTGCAGTCCTTTCCAGCCAGGCCAAGTACTCAGAGACTACCAGCCTCTTGCAAGTCTTACCCCGCTATCTCTTCATTCTCTCTCTCTCTCTAGATATATATATATATATATATATATATATATATATATATATATATATCTTTTCCAGCTTGGGCAAGGATCACTCAGGAATCTTGGGTTCTTTCCATTATCCATTAGGGATATTTCATGACTTGGAAACCCCCCCCCCCCATTCATGGGAGTGCCACAGCCCCCCACAAGCCAATTTCATTTGTTTCCAGAGGTTCTAAAAGAATTACTTTCTCAAGGCACAATTCAGTAGGTGCCTTTGGACAAGAGGGGCAGAAGTTTCTATTAAAGAATGTTTCTTGTTCCCAGAAAAGATGGACCTTGGAGGCCAATTCTGGGTCTTTCCCACTTAAGCACTTTCCTAAAAGTGCCATCTTTCTGCATGCTGTATTTACAGACTTTGTTTCCCCTGATTCCCCCTCAGTCTTACATGGCCTCTCTAGACATCAAAGAGGCGTATCTTCACTTCCCCATCCATCCTCTTTACAGGTAATTTGTACTTATCTCTGTGGCTTCTTTGCACGTTCACTTCTCTGCCTTGCCTTTTGGACTTTCTACTGCCCCAAGAGTATTCACAAAGTGCTTGGTCCCTGTGATTGATTTCCTAAGGGTTAAGGGTATTCAGGTATATCCATATCTGGACGATCTTCTTTTTCTTGTTCCTCTTTCAGAACAGCTGACTCAAAATCTACAGTTTGCATCCTACAACTACAAATTCTGGGGTTCACCATAAATTTCAAAGAGTCTTCCCTGTCCCCTTCACAAGACCACATCTTTCTAGGGTGCAGATTCAGAACAGACCTTATGATGGCTTTTCTTCCAACAAACAAGATTCAATCCCCCACTTCCTTCTCCAAAAACCTTCTACCTCTCTCCTCCATTACAGCCTGGGAGTTTGAGACTTCTAGGTTTTATAGCATCCACAATATCCATGCTGCCTCTTGCAAAATTCCACATGAGGAAATTTCAGTGGTACCTAAAATCAGTCTGGATGCAGCATGCTCACCCTCTGGAGTTTGTCATCCCTCTTCTCCCATGACTAAAAACCGAGATTCTTTGGTGGATTCAACAACTTGCTCTGAATCCAAGACTTCTTCTTCATCTGCCCCAACCTGCTCAACAGTTGCTCAAGGATAAAACCAAAAGGCTAACCCAAATTTAGGGTATTAGCAAAAACAAATAAAACAATAACTCCACAGTCACTGCACACCAGAACACCAGTCAACCAGGTAGCAGCTAAATTGGAACAATGCCTCAGGAACCAAACAAAAATTCTTTCCAAAATTGCAGTAGTTTTAATATATGACTTAGCGCTTTCACCTTACAAGGCATCATCAGAGTCAAATAATAAATACACCCTCCCCCAATATATACTGAAACCTATTAAAATTACATATTAAACAATTAAAAACAACCAATGAACCATGATACAGTTTATGAAACAATATAAATATATATATATATATATATATATATATATATATATATATATATATACACACTTAAACAATGATATACAATTTTATATGAGTATATCTATTTATTAAATGTTAGAATCAATGAGAAGTAGAATATTATTGTGTGTAAGGTTTGTGTATATTTTATTAACCCATATAAGCATACAGTTTTTGATGTATTAACAGTTGAATTTTATGAGATTATTATGAGTTAATAGGATGTTAATTAACATTGAAGGCTCATTGGTTGTTTTTAATTGTTAATATGTAATTGTAGTAGGTTTCAGTATATATTGGGGGAGGGTGTATTTATTATTTGACTCTGATGATGCCTTGTAAGGTGAAAGCGCTAAGTCATATATTAAAACTACTGCGATTTTGGAAAGAATTTTTGTTTGGTTCCTGAGGCATTGTTCCAATTTAGCTGCTACCTGGTTGACTGGTGTTCTGGTGTGCAGTGGCCGTGGAGTTATTGTTTTATTTGTTTTTGCTAATACCCTAAATTTGGGTTAGCCTTTTGGTTTTACCTCGATTCGGCTTTGCTATCTGACGCCTTTTGACTTTGTGGTGGCGTTATGGAAAATATATTGAAGGAGTTAGCTGGAGTGGTGGACAAGCTAATTAAGGTTTATGCCCAGCATAAGGATGATAACAGAGTGGCTGACGAGGGCAGTCCTACAAACTCACAGATGGAGCTTTTTACATTGCATTCACCGCCAGCGAGTTCGATAATGCCTGGACAGTTACCCAATCCATCTACTTCCTATAGTGGGGCGGTGTCTAAATCTACGGCAGGGGCTACAGCAAAACCAAACATGATGAGCGGAGGTTTGTTGGTTGCTCCAGCGTTGACTGCGGGACCTGGAAGTGATTTTAGAATGGAGTCGTGGCTTGAGACGCCTGCGTTTGGAGATACTGCTGCTGTGTTGGAGAGAGTAGGAGCTGATTATCCTACACTTAAAGAGCACATTTTTAGATTTAACAAACTCTGTACTAAGTACAGGGCTATGCAATTGGACAATTGGTTTCTTACTCAATCGAAGGAGCGTAAGCAGGTGCTGAAAGGGCTACGGATCTGGAAATTGCCCATGGGAATACAGTATGGGTCTAATGCCTTTGACGATTTAATTAAACTGTTCGACCGAGCAGGTATGGAGTTATTAGACATTATTATTGATAATAATAACACCAAAATGTGTACCTTGCGGGAAGACATTTCAAAACTGCATCTTAGTATAACCACTGATTTGCTTTTTTTCCAACATCAAGCAAGTTTTAACAAGGTTATTAAGGATTTGGAAAATTTTGTAAATCACAGTAAATCAGTTAAGAGCAAAAAATTAGCCAGAGACACAGCTGATTATGTTAATAATTGTGCATACCCCCCGAGGAAAAAGTTGTTTCGTCAAACTTCTTTTGCTAAAACTAAATTGTCACAGATTATAGACAATGTTGGATATTGTGACAATTTTGATGAACAGTTGCCAGCTGTTGATGACGAGGTTTTTTGGATGTGTATCATGGTCCTCGGAGATCGGAGAGACTTTTGAACCAGGGAACAAGGACAGCTTACTATCCCCAGAAGGGATTTTACAGGGGGAGGGGGGGTTATCGCAAGGGAATTTTAGTGAAACTGTTTGTAATGATTTAGTTGCTGATTTTTCCAATGAGCCTTCGTTTGCTAATGATGATGTATTTTACAATGATATGGTTCAAGAAAGTAATAATTGTTTGAATTTTAGTGATAGGACTGAAGACCTTGATATATTGAGTTTTTGCAATTTAGGTGCTGATTTGTTCTTGGCTAACAATGCATTATTAGTCAATGAAGATATTAATGGTAATGAAGTTAATGAGCTTGTTATTAGTAACAGTCCTTGTAGGGACATAGAACAATCACAAGATGATTTTGTGCTGGATATATATCAAGGTTTGAAGTCTACTATTTTGAAGCAAAAAGGCTTCACTATTTATAATTATACAGAGGCAGAGATAGGGGATACACACTCTGAATTGTTTACAAAGGGTCTGAGTTTTGTTCCTAGCTTTAAACTGGACATAGCGCACATTTTGTCCAATTTAAAACTATATGTGAGGAGGTTAAACCTCCAGAAATATTTTTATGACAATAAGTCACCTAACGTAGGTGAAAGTAATGCTCCAAGATCTTTACTTAAAAGAAAAAGTACCTTTATTCCACCTCCATGTCCAGAATTTGTTGCTTTTGAAAAACTATTGGAATTTGAATTTAGGAGAATTTGTTCATTACCCAGTAAAGTAATCGACAACTTGTCGGTTAAGGAAAGAACATTGTTAAAGGAATTTAGAACTTCAAATGATATCAGGTGTATGAAACCAGATAAGGGAGGTGGGATGGTACTTATGAATATGATTGACTATTCCACCTCTATGTCTAGGGTACTGGATGATCAATCTACTTATTCTAGAGTATCCATCAATGAGGTGAATAGAGCATATTCTAAAATTGATTTGTTTCTGCAAGATGCACTTTTCCAAGGGGTGCTTAATGAAACTGAATTTGATTTTTTGACAGTTAAAAATCCAATTTTGCCGTGTATTTTTGGCATACCTAAAGTGCACAAAGGCATTCAGAATTTACAATTTAGGCCCATTGTGGCTGCCAGGGGTTCTAAGACAGAACCCCTGGCAGCCTTTGTGGATGAATGGACCAAGTCAGCTTTAACTTGAAGTGCCCCACATACTTAGAGATTCATGGCATTGTTTGGAAAGACTGAAGGAGGTTAAGAACAAAACTGACCATTACAGTTTTTTAACAATAGATGCTGTTAACCTCTTTTCCGTCATTCCTCACTTCAGCTTGGCAAGCTAAGAACTTGGTTATATTCAACTGGACGTATAAGAGAATTTAAGTACCTTTTTATGCACTTTTTCTTTTAAAAAATACAGTATTTAAATTGATTTAAACTGTTTATGAAGGAGTGTTGAAGGAATTTTTAACTGGTTATTCTGCTCTTCAGTAACTTGAACTAAAAGCTAGTGTTGGCTGAATTTTGTTATTTGCTAGTAATTACAGGTGTGGGGGTAGCCACATTCAGTGATTTCCTGTCCTTGCATATTTAAACTGGTGCATGTGAAATAATTCCTGCTTTAAAACTTCAGCTTGGCAAGCTAAGAACTTGGTTATATTCAACTGGACGTATAAGAGAATTTAAGTACCTTTTTATGCACTTTTCTTTTAAAAATACAGTATTTAAATTGATTTAAACTGTGTATGAAGGAGTGTTGAAGGAATTTTACTGGTTATTCTGCTCTTCAGTAACTTGAACTAAAAGCTAGTGTTGGCTGAATTTTGTTATTTGCTAGTAATTACAGGTGTGGGGTAGCCACATTCAGTGATTTCCTGTCCTTGCATATTTAAACTGGTGCATGTGAAATAATTCCTGCTTTAAAACTTCAGCTTGGCAAGCTAAGAACTTGGTTATATTCAACTGGACGTATAAGAGAATTTAAGTACCTTTTATGCACTTTTTCTTTTAAAAATACAGTATTTAAATTGATTTAAACTGTGTATGAAGGAGTGTTGAAGGAATTTTTAACTGGTTATTCTGCTCTTCAGTAACTTGAACTAAAAGCTAGTGTTGGCTGAATTTTGTTATTTGCTAGTAATTACAGGTGTGGGGGTAGCCACATTCAGTGATTTCCTGTCCTTGCATATTTAAACTGGTGCATGTGAAATAATTCCTGCTTTAAAACTTCAGCTTGGCAAGCTAAGAACTTGGTTATATTCAACTGGACGTATAAGAGAATTTAAGTACCTTTTATGCACTTTTCTTTTAAAAATACAGTATTTAAATTGATTTAAACTGTGTATGAAGGAGTGTTGAAGGAATTTTTAACTGGTTATTCTGCTCTTCAGTAACTTGAACTAAAAGCTAGTGTTGGCTGAATTTTGTTATTTGCTAGTAATTACAGGTGTGGGGTAGCCACATTCAGTGATTTCCTGTCCTTGCATATTTAAACTGGTGCATGTGAAATAATTCCTGCTTTAAAACTTCAGCTTGGCAAGCTAAGAACTTGGTTATATTCAACTGGACGTATAAGAGAATTTAAGTACCTTTTATGCACTTTTTCTTTTAAAAATACAGTATTTAAATTGATTTAAACTGTGTATGAAGGAGTGTTGAAGGAATTTTTAACTGGTTATTCTGCTCTTCAGTAACTTGAACTAAAAGCTAGTGTTGGCTGAATTTTGTTATTTGCTAGTAATTACAGGTGTGGGGTAGCCACATTCAGTGATTTCCTGTCCTTGCATATTTAAACTGGTGCATGTGAAATAATTCCTGCTTTAAAACTTCAGCTTGGCAAGCTAAGAACTTGGTTATATTCAACTGGACGTATAAGAGAATTTAAGTACCTTTTTATGCACTTTTCTTTTAAAAATACAGTATTTAAATTGATTTAAACTGTGTATGAAGGAGTGTTGAAGGAATTTTTAACTGGTTATTCTGCTCTTCAGTAACTTGAACTAAAAGCTAGTGTTGGCTGAATTTTGTTATTTGCTAGTAATTACAGGTGTGGGGTAGCCACATTCAGTGATTTCCTGTCCTTGCATATTTAAACTGGTGCATGTGAAATAATTCCTGCTTTAAAACTTCAGCTTGGCAAGCTAAGAACTTGGTTATATTCAACTGGACGTATAAGAGAATTTAAGTACCTTTTTATGCACTTTTTCTTTTAAAAATACAGTATTTAAATTGATTTAAACTGTGTATGAAGGAGTGTTGAAGGAATTTTTAACTGGTTATTCTGCTCTTCAGTAACTTGAACTAAAAGCTAGTGTTGGCTGAATTTTGTTATTTGCTAGTAATTACAGGTGTGGGGTAGCCACATTCAGTGATTTCCTGTCCTTGCATATTTAAACTGGTGCATGTGAAATAATTCCTGCTTTAAAACTTCAGCTTGGCAAGCTAAGAACTTGGTTATATTCAACTGGACGTATAAGAGAATTTAAGTACCTTTTATGCACTTTTTCTTTTAAAAATACAGTATTTAAATTGATTTAAACTGTGTATGAAGGAGTGTTGAAGGAATTTTTAACTGGTTATTCTGCTCTTCAGTAACTTGAACTAAAAGCTAGTGTTGGCTGAATTTTGTTATTTGCTAGTAATTACAGGTGTGGGGGTAGCCACATTCAGTGATTTCCTGTCCTTGCATATTTAAACTGGTGCATGTGAAATAATTCCTGCTTTAAAACTTCAGCTTGGCAAGCTAAGAACTTGGTTATATTCAACTGGACGTATAAGAGAATTTAAGTACCTTTTATGCACTTTTTCTTTTAAAAATACAGTATTTAAATTGATTTAAACTGTGTATGAAGGAGTGTTGAAGGAATTTTTAACTGGTTATTCTGCTCTTCAGTAACTTGAACTAAAAGCTAGTGTTGGCTGAATTTTGTTATTTGCTAGTAATTACAGGTGTGGGGTAGCCACATTCAGTGATTTCCTGTCCTTGCATATTTAAACTGGTGCATGTGAAATAATTCCTGCTTTAAAACTTCAGCTTGGCAAGCTAAGAACTTGGTTATATTCAACTGGACGTATAAGAGAATTTAAGTACCTTTTATGCACTTTTTCTTTTAAAAATACAGTATTTAAATTGATTTAAACTGTGTATGAAGGAGTGTTGAAGGAATTTTAACTGGTTATTCTGCTCTTCAGTAACTTGAACTAAAAGCTAGTGTTGGCTGAATTTTGTTATTTGCTAGTAATTACAGGTGTGGGGGTAGCCACATTCAGTGATTTCCTGTCCTTGCATATTTAAACTGGTGCATGTGAAATAATTCCTGCTTTAAAACTTCAGCTTGGCAAGCTAAGAACTTGGTTATATTCAACTGGACGTATAAGAGAATTTAAGTACCTTTTATGCACTTTTCTTTTAAAAATACAGTATTTAAATTGATTTAAACTGTGTATGAAGGAGTGTTGAAGGAATTTTTAACTGGTTATTCTGCTCTTCAGTAACTTGAACTAAAAGCTAGTGTTGGCTGAATTTTGTTATTTGCTAGTAATTACAGGTGTGGGGGTAGCCACATTCAGTGATTTCCTGTCCTTGCATATTTAAACTGGTGCATGTGAAATAATTCCTGCTTTAAAACTTCAGCTTGGCAAGCTAAGAACTTGGTTATATTCAACTGGACGTATAAGAGAATTTAAGTACCTTTTTATGCACTTTTTCTTTTAAAAATACAGTATTTAAATTGATTTAAACTGTGTATGAAGGAGTGTTGAAGGAATTTTTAACTGGTTATTCTGCTCTTCAGTAACTTGAACTAAAAGCTAGTGTTGGCTGAATTTTGTTATTTGCTAGTAATTACAGGTGTGGGGGTAGCCACATTCAGTGATTTCCTGTCCTTGCATATTTAAACTGGTGCATGTGAAATAATTCCTGCTTTAAAACTTCAGCTTGGCAAGCTAAGAACTTGGTTATATTCAACTGGACGTATAAGAGAATTTAAGTACCTTTTTATGCACTTTTCTTTTAAAAATACAGTATTTAAATTGATTTAAACTGTGTATGAAGGAGTGTTGAAGGAATTTTAACTGGTTATTCTGCTCTTCAGTAACTTGAACTAAAAGCTAGTGTTGGCTGAATTTTGTTATTTGCTAGTAATTACAGGTGTGGGGGTAGCCACATTCAGTGATTTCCTGTCCTTGCATATTTAAACTGGTGCATGTGAAATAATTCCTGCTTTAAAACTTCAGCTTGGCAAGCTAAGAACTTGGTTATATTCAACTGGACGTATAAGAGAATTTAAGTACCTTTTATGCACTTTTCTTTTAAAAATACAGTATTTAAATTGATTTAAACTGTGTATGAAGGAGTGTTGAAGGAATTTTTAACTGGTTATTCTGCTCTTCAGTAACTTGAACTAAAAGCTAGTGTTGGCTGAATTTTGTTATTTGCTAGTAATTACAGGTGTGGGGGTAGCCACATTCAGTGATTTCCTGTCCTTGCATATTTAAACTGGTGCATGTGAAATAATTCCTGCTTTAAAACTTCAGCTTGGCAAGCTAAGAACTTGGTTATATTCAACTGGACGTATAAGAGAATTTAAGTACCTTTTTATGCACTTTTCTTTTAAAAATACAGTATTTAAATTGATTTAAACTGTGTATGAAGGAGTGTTGAAGGAATTTTTAACTGGTTATTCTGCTCTTCAGTAACTTGAACTAAAAGCTAGTGTTGGCTGAATTTTGTTATTTGCTAGTAATTACAGGTGTGGGGGTAGCCACATTCAGTGATTTCCTGTCCTTGCATATTTAAACTGGTGCATGTGAAATAATTCCTGCTTTAAAACTTCAGCTTGGCAAGCTAAGAACTTGGTTATATTCAACTGGACGTATAAGAGAATTTAAGTACCTTTTTTAGCACTTTTTCTTTTAAAAATACCGTATTTAAATTGATTTAAACTGTGTATGAAGGAGTGTTGAAGGAATTTTTAACTGGTTATTCTGCTCTTCAGTAACTTGAACTAAAAGCTAGTGTTGGCTGAATTTTGTTATTTGCTAGTAATTACAGGTGTGGGGGTAGCCACATTCAGTGATTTCCTGTCCTTGCATATTTAAACTGGTGCATGTGAAATAATTCCTGCTTTAAAACTTCAGCTTGGCAAGCTAAGAACTTGGTTATATTCAACTGGACGTATAAGAGAATTTAAGTACCTTTTTATGCACTTTTTCTTTTAAAAATACAGTATTTAAATTGATTTAAACTGTGTATGAAGGAGTGTTGAAGGAATTTTTAACTGGTTATTCTGCTCTTCAGTAACTTGAACTAAAAACTAGTTGTGGCTGAAATTTGTTAGTTGCTAGCAAAGACAGGTTTGGGCGTAGCCACATTCAGTGATTTCCTGTCCTTGCATATTTAAACTGGTGCATGTGAAATAATTCCTGCTTTAAAACTTCAGCTTGGCAAGCTAAGAACTTGGTTATATTCAACTGTTTAAGTACCTTTTATGCACTTTTCTTTTTAAAATACAGTATTTAAATTGATTTAAACTGTGTATGAAGGAGTGTTGAAGGAATTTTTAACTGGTTATTCTGCTCTTCAGTAACTTGAACTAAAAGCTAGTGTTGGCTGAATTTTGTTATTTGCTAGTAATTACAGGTGTGGGGGTAGCCACATTCAGTGATTTCCTGTCCTTGCATATTTAAACTGGTGCATGTGAAATAATTCCTGCTTTAAAACTTCAGCTTGGCAAGCTAAGAACTTGGTTATATTCAACTGGACGATAAGAGAATTTAAGTACCTTTTATGCACTTTTCTTTTAAAAATACAGTATTTAAATTGATTTAAACTGTGTATGAAGGAGTGTTGAAGGAATTTTTAACTGGTTATTCTGCTCTTCAGTAACTTGAACTAAAAGCTAGTGTTGGCTGAATTTTGTTATTTGCTAGTAATTACAGGTGTGGGGGTAGCCACATTCAGTGATTTCCTGTCCTTGCATATTTAAACTGGTGCATGTGAAATAATTCCTGCTTTAAAACTTCAGCTTGGCAAGCTAAGAACTTGGTTATATTCAACTGGACGTATAAGAGAATTTAAGTACCTTTTATGCACTTTTTCTTTTAAAAATACAGTATTTAAATTGATTTAAACTGTGTATGAAGGAGTGTTGAAGGAATTTTTAACTGGTTATTCTGCTCTTCAGTAACTTGAACTAAAAGCTAGTGTTGGCTGAATTTTGTTATTTGCTAGTAATTACAGGTGTGGGGGTAGCCACATTCAGTGATTTCCTGTCCTTGCATATTTAAACTGGTGCATGTGAAATAATTCCTGCTTTAAAACTTCAGCTTGGCAAGCTAAGAACTTGGTTATATTCAACTGGACGTATAAGAGAATTTAAGTACCTTTTTATGCACTTTTTCTTTTAAGAATACAGTATTTAAATTGATTTAAACTGTGTATGAAGGAGTGTTGAAGGAATTTTTAACTGGTTATTCTGCTCTTCAGTAACTTGAACTAAAAGCTAGTGTTGGCTGAATTTTGTTATTTGCTAGTAATTACAGGTGTGGGGGTAGCCACATTCAGTGATTTCCTGTCCTTGCATATTTAAACTGGTGCATGTGAAATAATTCCTGCTTTAAAACTTCAGCTTGGCAAGCTAAGAACTTGGTTATATTCAACTGGACGTATAAGAGAATTTAAGTACCTTTTTATGCACTTTTCTTTTAAAAATACAGTATTTAAATTGATTTAAACTGTGTATGAAGGAGTGTTGAAGGAATTTTTAACTGGTTATTCTGCTCTTCAGTTATTCCCACCCACCCGCCTTGTTTTGTTTTGGTGTTAATCTTAGTGGCATTGAAACTGCCCGCCTCAGCCTGCCTCTGGGCCCATCTCATTTGCTCACTCAACTGAGTGCAGTGAGATCATATTCTGATTTCAGGCACTCCTACTGTGTACAAAGAGAGCATCTGGGAAATAGAAAAAAAAAAAATTAAGCTTATTTCCTGCCTTTCTTGTTAAGTGGTACAGACTATTTGTAGGCTTCTGAGCCCCAAGCCCTTCTGTGTTTGAGGGAAGCCTTCTAGCTTGTTTTTTTTCTTGTAACTAGCCAGTTTTCTAGTTTCAGCACTCAAATCTGTTTCTTTGATCTCAGCACTTGTTCAGAAAAAAAAAAAAAAAAAAAAAAAAATTTCATCTGCTTTTACTGTACTTGTGTTTTTACCTACATCTCTATACTTTTGCATCATCTTAAAATACTCAATTGTATTTATTACTGCTTGGTGTAACTCATTCTAAGCCTTTTGGTTTAAACACTTGGGCTTGGACCAGTTAGTTGTTTTGCACTGAGAGGTTTGTGGTCTGCACTGTTGTGGCAGAACAGGTAGCTTACATCCTTCTAGGTTGAGAACTGCTGATTGAGGGCTCAGTGTCTGTTATTCTAAAAGTGTATTAATTCTGGTTTAAGCACTTGGGCTTTCAAGCCAGTTATTTTACATTAAGAGGGTCCGTGGTCTGCACTCTTGTGGGAGGAGAGGCTGGACTCTGCCCTTCTGAGCTGGGAATTTCTGGTTAAAGGCTTATAGTGCATGCATATCTGAACTGTTTCTTACTGAAGTTGGTGCGCCTTGTTTGCTGTGGCATAGACTGGATTCGGGCCTGCTGGATCTAGCTTTGTTTGTGTAACTTGAGCACTAATCCAGACATTCTCTAAAGTATTCAATGGTATTTATTGCTGCTTGGTTGTAACTTGATTAAAGTGTAGCTATCATTCAAGTCTTTTGGATTAAGCACTTGGGCTTCAGACCAGTTGTTTTACATTAGGAAGGTTTGTGGCAAGCACTGTGGTGGCAGGACAGGTAGCTTTCATCCTTCTAAGTTGGGAACTGCTGATTGAGAGCCCAGTGTCCAAGTGTATTAGTTCTGGTTTAGGCACTTGGGCTTCAGGCCAGTTATTTTACATTAAGAAGGTTCGTGGACTGCACTCTTGTGGGAGAAGAGGCTGGACTCTGCCCTTCTGAGCTGGGAATTTTCTGGTTAAAGGTTTATAGTGCCTGAATATTTGAACTGTATCTTACTGAAATTGGTTCACCTTGTTTGCTCTAGCATAGACTAGATCCAGGCCTACTGAATCTAGATTTGTTTATATACTTGTTGTTTGTTTGCTTGTTATTTCCTTGGAATCTAATTCACCTAATCGCAACTTCTCAGCTTCTGTGGATCACTAGTGATATCTGCATTGCTTACTGTACTTATTTCCTTGTTTCACTTGAAAGAAAGTTACTGTTTATCGTTCTTGCATTTAGTTACTTGTATCACATTGCACTCAAGTTACCTGGCACTTGCTCACTAAAGCAATTATATAAGTCAGCACTAAAAATTAAAAGCACTACACCCTCACTCCCCACTGGCCCTTGTTTTCAATTAAGGATTTCCCAATATTATTCTAGCATGTCCAAAGGTCAGTTGTCAATCTCCTCTCCGGTCCAGCTGGTGAATCTGGGAATCTTGAGGCAATGTTATAACTGCCTCATGTACACAGACAACCCTCTCCTCCTCCCACATAACACAAATACTTGAGAGATGCAGCTATTTAGCCAAACTGGAGGCTGAGCTCTCTCAACTCAGGACTGGCAAGACCAGACAGGAGGAGAAGGCAACTACATACACCACAAAACCAGCCTCACATAATGCTACCACTCCACTGAATCAAACACATAAACACACAAAGGCATACTCGGAGGCTCTGAGTAAAAATTTACCTAAACAGCAGAGACCTCCAAAGCAGACACCCAAACAACTGCTACCTCAAGACACCCCACAAGCAACACATAAACCACAAAAGCAGTGTGCAAAGCAGTCACAGCCCTTAAGGCCAAATACAACACCAAACATACTTGTCATAGGTGACTCCATAGTCAGACACACTGCCGTCACACTCACCAGGCTGAACAAGGAGAGGGACACAGTAAGCCGCCTATCGGGCGCTAGAATCCGCCACATAACACAAGCACGCGGGACACTCCACAGCAAGTACAAATATGACACAGTCATTGTCCATGCTGGTGTGAACGACCTGAGGCACCTCCCTGGACTGCATGAAAAGAGACAGAGAGGAGCTCTCTGATTATGTGGCCCAGGCAGGTGGGACCCTAACCCTGAGCAGTATCCTTCCTTCACCAAGAATGATGCCACAATATAGAGACAAGATGATCAGCTTTAACAATTGGCTTAATGTCTGGTGTCATTCAAAGGGGATCCAGTGTCTGTCTGCCTGGGATGACATGCTTGACAAGCCACGCTGCTTAAAGGGACGGCTTGCACCTGTCACCCTGGGATTCCGGATATTGGCTAAGGCTCTTGCCACCCCCATAGTGCCTTTTTAGGCAAGGCTCAAATTCTAAACCTACCACCCTAGAAAACAAAAATGGGAAGAAATTGAGGGTAATGCTGCTCAATGCCAGAAGTCTAAATCTCAAAATGCACGCACTCGAGGCCCTTCTCAGTATGGAGAACATCGATGTCTGTGCTGTAACTGAAACCTGGTTCAAGGCTCCTGAGAGCACCCGGCACTATTAGGTTTTACCTCATATCATGCGTTCGGCCCCAAAACCCGGACCACTCCACAAAAGGAGGGGTGTATCCATATTCATAAAGGATACTCACACCTCCAGGTTGGTGGCAATGCATGAAGCTTGAAACCATCCAGGTGCAACTAACAATAGGCAAAACTGCTCTACAAATTGTAGCATGCTACAGGCCACCCTCTCAAACTCAGGAACCCCACACAGCCTTCCTGAAGACACTGGAGGGTATAAATGTATCTCCAAACACCATCATATTGGGTGACTTCAACTACCCGAATATAGACTGGGAACATTACTCAAGCCCTAACTTTCTAGCCCAACGGTTCCTGGAGTTCATAAATTCAAATGCCATGGAACAGCTAGTCACTGTTCCCACGAGAGGAGAAAATATACTAGATCTCATTGTCACAAACATGGGGACATAATGCTCCACACCGGAAGTATATCCCTCATTGGCGAGATCTGATCATAAACTAATCTCACTGGAAATCCACATCCCGCCCCACCCCAAACAAAAAGACCATAGTGAAGAACTTCTCTAAAGCAAACTTCACACTACTCAAGACTGGTGTGGTATCCTTCAAGGCCCCTGAGTCAGAGGAAACCACAACCCAAGCTGCGGAAGCCCTTACAAATGCCTTCTATGAACACCTCCAGGACTGCATGGATCAGGCAATCCCAAATAAAACCAAGACTCTTTCCACAAAGGGCAAACGTCCAGTCTGGTGGACCCCAGCCATTAACAAACTTTACAATAAGAGGAGAAAGCTATTACATGATAGAACAAAATCCGTAAAAGGGAAGTCACCCTGATCATTATTAGCAAAAAATACGAGCACTCATAAAATCAACTAAGGCCAATTTTGAGAGAAAAATTGCCATGGATTCAAAGGACAATCATAAGGCCTTTTTCAGCTATGTTAGGAACCTGGGTGGAAACTCACAGATATGCTCAGAATTAGTCCAAAATGATACAAAAATCACTGAACCCACAGACATTGCCAACATACTGGCAGACAGGTTCAGTGCAAACTTCACCCCCCCTCCCCCAAAGGAGAGATAACTATCCCAGCCCAGTGTAGCCTCCTGGACATCTCAAATGCGCAGGTGAAAGCTGCTCTCTAAAGCTAAAAACACAGCATCAATGGGACCGGATGGTGTCCCCGGCTGTGTGCTACACGAGCTAAATGAGGAATTAAACCCGCACATAAGGCAGCTGTTTAATCTCAGCCTTACCACAGGATACGTGCCCAAGGAGTGGCGTACGGCAACTGTGGTCCCACTCCACAAAGGTGGCGCCGCCACGGACCCTGGTAATTGCCGCCCATAAGCTTAACAAGTCTAGTCTGCAAAGCTATGGAGAGGATCATAATGGAGCTCATAAACAAAGATATAGGGGACTTGCAGACATTGGACCCGACCCAGTTTGGCTTTGTCAAGGGAAGATCATGCCTTTTGAACTTGGTCGACTTCTTGAAATAGTCACCAAGGCCATTGATGAGGGAAAGGCAGTCCATACAGCCTACCTTGACCTTGCAAAGGCTTTCGACACAATACCCCACTCGGGTATTGTAGAAAAACTACCAGCTTAAATGTAAACCCATATGTCACAAGATGGGTTGCAAACTGGCTTAAGGACAGAACCCACAGGGTTAGAGTTGCTGGCGCTGTGTCAGACTCCAAGCCGGTCACAAGTGGTGTCCCACAGGGCTCGGTCCTTGGCCCCTATTGTTTGGCATCTACTTCTCAGAAGTACAGGCCAACATGGGAGGACTTTGGCTGACAAAGTTTGCAGATGACTGCAAACTGGGCCATAGTGGAAAGTGCATCGGACACTGATATCCTTCAGAAGGGACTCACGGAAACAGATAGCTGGTGCCAGAGCCATGGCCTGAAGTTAAACGCCAAAAATGTATAGTCATACCCTTCGGGAAAAACAAGGTAACCCCAAGCTACCATATAGGTGGCAATCCACTAAGCACAGAAGAGGTTATCAGGGACCTGGGGACCCAGGTTGACAGTGGCCTTTCTTTTGACACTCACATTGCTAAAGTGGTTAGAAAGACCTTCTACATTGCCCACCTGATCATGAAGGGATTCACATCCAGATCTAGTGAGGTCATTGTTCCCCTGTACTCTTCACTTATCAGACCAATGATCGAGTACAATGCCCCATTCGGGATGTATCTCACCCGACATCTGCAGCAATTGGAGAGACCCCAAAAGTTCCTCACCAAAAGGATAAAGGGACTCCAAAATCTGTCATATGCTGCCAGATTGAAGAAACTCCAGCTCTATTCAGTCGCATACCGTCTGCTCAGAGGTGACATGTGCCTGACATACAAGGCCATGTCCAACCCGGAATTAATGGACATGCTCCACCTCAAAAATCCAAATCCACCAAAACCACTAGAGCAAGCGACTTAAACCTTAGCACGGATATAAATAGGACGTGCTGGAGGGATAGATTTATCACTCAGAGACTCCCTATGCTGTGGAATAAAATCCCGGTCCATGTGAGGCAGAGCACCTCGCTGACTCTGTTCAAGAGAAATCTAGACCTGTGGATGGGAGATCGTAGGTTTACCCCGGGAATCATCTCTGAGTCACTGCTGGACAGAGGCACAACAAACTAATGGGCACAGTATTTTATCATATAAGGGTGTAAGCCACAATAATTTGGGCTAGGCTTATAAATGCCTTAGGGCAGATAGCCTAGTATAAACCTATGAACCTATGAACCTATGAAGGTTTGGAGCTATTTGTTTCTAGTCTGAACATGAGTAATACTATTGATAAATCAAGATTAAACTTATTCTATGACTTGATGGAATTGGTTCTAAACAATAATTTTATTAAATTTGAAGGTGAGATTTACAAACAATGTTCTGGAGTTGCTATGGGGGCCAAGTGTGCCCCAGTGTATTCCAATTTGGTGTTATTGGCTTGGGAAACGGCTTTTGTATTTTCCTCAAGATATAAGAACAATATTATACTTTACAACAGATTTTTGGATGATTTATTGATTGTGTGGAATGGTGATGAAGCAACAGCAGTAGAGTTTGTGGAGTACCTCAATGATACTATTGGGTTTTTAAGGTTCACCTATACCTGGGGTGCAGATAGCATTAATTTTTTGGATATTAGTATCTTGAAGGTTGATGATGAGTTATCTAGCACCATTTATAGGAAGGAAAATTATTCCAATTCATTACTGCACTTTAGTAGTTGCCACCCCTTCCATCAGCGAAAAGGGGTGGTAAAGGGGCAGATGGTACGAATTTCGAGATTGGTGAGCAGTGATGAGATTTTTAGATTGGAAATTTTTAAATTGATTGGTATGTTGTTAGAACGTGGGTATCCAATCAAGCTGTTGCTAAGTGTGAAAAAGGAAATATTTAAGAAAAGACGTACAACCTATTTTCCTATTTTGAGGGGGGATGATTCATTGGAGGTTGAGGGGTACTCCTCACAAGTTAATGTAGTGACAGGTGTTAGCAGCCAAAAGGGACCTTGTTTTATTATGAAGTACAATGATAAGTCCTTGGAGTTGTGTGCGGTGTTGAGAAGTGTGTGGAATTATTGTTTGAACAATGATTTGAAGGCAGTGGTGGGTAAAGAACCAGTGATAGTCTTCAGTAGGGGTGAAAACTTGAAGGCTATCTTGGAAAGGAATAAGCCACACACTAGGTCTAGGATGGGTAAATGTGAAAGGTGTAAAAGTTGTAGATTTATTGCTGATGGCCTCTATGTGGTCATTTCAGGTTATCAGTACACCTTACCTTGTCCAGGTATTTGTAACTGTAATTCTAGGAATTTAGTATATGTGGCGAATTGTTCATCCTGCGATGCATTTTATGTTGGGATGACAACCCGCAGACTTAGAGATAGGATTCCTGAACACCTCAGATCCATAAAAAACAAAGATACTCATAATGCTTTGTATCTTCATAGTTTTAAATGTAATAATTTTAAGAAATTTATGTTTTTTGTGATTGACCGGGTACATGTGGAAAAGGGCGGTGATGTTAAGAACAGGGTGGCTTTGAAGGAGATGGAATGGCAGTTAAGATTGAATGCAATGAAGTACCCAGGTCTTAATGATTATATTTCCATCAAGCCACTCTTGATATATAGATCACAATTTTTGTAGATTTTGTACATGTAGTTATTTATTTTAATAACATCATTGTTTTTAAGTGTGTGTGTATATATATATATATATATATATATATATATATATATATTTATATTGTTTCATCAACTGTATCATGGTGATTAACATGATATACAATTTTATATGAGTATATCTATTTATTAAATGTTAGAATCAATGAGAAGTAGAAATATTATTGTGTGTAAGGTTTGTGTATATTTTATTAACCCATAACATACAGTTTTTGATGTATTAACAGTTGAATTTTATGAGATTATTATGAGTTAATAGGATGTTAATTAACATTGAAGGCTCATTGGTTGTTTTTAATTGTTTAATATGTAATTGTAATAGGTTTCAGTATATATTGGGGGAGGGTGTATTTATTATTTGACTCTGATGATGCCTTGTAAGGTGAAAGCGCTAAGTCATATATTAAAACTACTGCGATTTTGGAAAGAATTTTTGTTTGGTTCCTGAGGCATTGTTCCAATTTAGCTGCTACCTGGTTGACTGGTGTTCTGGTGTGCAGTGGCCGTGGAGTTGTTCAAGGATGCCTCAGACACAGGTTGGGGGCAAAATTTGCTTCAAATAGGTACAGGGCCTTTGGGCTCATTCTCAATGGAAAGAGCATATCAACATCAAGGAAATGAGGGCTCTTATTCTACCCCTGCAGGTCTTTAATCCTTTCTTTCAACCAGGTCCTCTGAAAGTGTTTATGGACAACACTAGAATTCTCTGGGATGTCAACAAGCAGGGGGGGGGGTGAAGTCTTACCTTCTTTGCAGGTTAGCTCTTCGGGCATGGGAGTTGGCAGTTCAGTACATAGTGACTCTTCAAGTGGTTTACATCCCATCTACTCAGAATATTGTGACAGACACATTAAGCAGGTCCTTGACTCAGTCCCATGAATGGATGCTTCACAGGGATGTGTTTCAGGACTTAGTCCACCGGTGGGGTACTCCTCTTCTGGATCTGTTTGCCTCTCCTCTGAACAGACAACTTCCTCTACTTTGTGCCAGACTTCCACATCCTCTGATTTGGAAGGTGGACGCCATATTATATTCATTGAAGGGGATGTTTCTTTATGCATTTCTCCCCTTTCCTCTCATTCAAAATGTCCTGCTGAAAATTCAGCAGGACAGCATTGGTTCCTTCTTCATCTGCATTTAGCCAAGGGCAGTCATCACAAGTTACCTCACAGGGTGGATCTGCTCACACAAGACGAGATCTCTGCTTCATCCATATTTGTCAACCCTACAAGTGACCCTGTGGATGATCAACTTTTTGATTCCTTTTAGGCACGTTTTTCAGAGGACTTGCTTAGGGTTCCTCATGAGGCCAGGAAGCCCAGTACTAGAAAATCTTACTTATCCAAGTGGAAGAGGTTTTCAATTTGGTGTCTTTCACGAAATCTGCATCTACTTTCAGTGGATATTCCACTGGTTCATTCTCACTTGTGTGACTTACTTAACAGTGGTTTGGCTTACTCATCAAAGTGCACTTGTTAGCTATTTTTGCATGTCTGCCATTATCTCTGCCTTTGGCTTTCAGACTGGAAGTAAAATTTTTGTTAAAGGTGTCCTTCATATTAAACCTCCCAGGAAACCAGTTCCACATCCTTGGGATTTGAATTTTGTTTTAAAGAAGCTTACTGCGACCCCTTTTGAACCTGCAGCTTCAGCTTCTTTAATATTTTGTGCTTGGAAAACGGTTCTGTTAGCTATAACCTCTTCTAGGAGAGTTTCTGTGATTCAAGCTTTGATGGTTTCTCCTCCTTTCCTGGATTCCACAAGGATTGGGTCTCTTTGTGCACCAATCCATCCTTTGTGACCAAGGTGGTGAATGAGTTGTCTCTTAATCAATGTTTGATTGCCTACTTTCTTCCCTTCTCCTCAATCCTCCAGTGAAAGGATCTTACACACTTTGGATGTGCAGAGATAACTCAGATTTTATTTGGATAAAACTAAGGCTATTAGAAAGGTGAATCAGCTCTTTGTTTCTTTTCACCCAGGACTCTGGGCTTCCCTATCTCTAAACAGACTATTTCTTCTTGGATTTCTAAGGCAATTTTGTTTGTTATGATTTCCATGGTAAGACTCTTTCTGCTCCTGTTAAGGCTCACTCCATGAGGTTTGGGACTTCCTCAGGTGCATTCTTTAAAGGTCTGGATACTAACTCTATTTTAGATCTAGGCTGCTACATGGTCTTCTGTGCATACTGTCACCACACATTACAAGTTGGACACCATTTCTAGATCTAGAGCAGGGTTTGCTAGAGCCATCCTCCATGGCTTTGTTGAAAACTCTTCAGTTCAAAGTTCCTCTACTGCTTCCTCCTCCCAGGGTTCCTACTAAGCTTTGGCACTCTTCCTTATGTAAGGAACACTGCAACATCTAATAGAAGGACATAGAATAGTTGTGTTATATCTTACCATAACCATAGATGTCCTTCTCTTCTATGTTGCAGTACTCTATCCCTCCCTCCTTTCCCCCCATCTTGTTTCTTTCCTTGGATGGCATATTATTGTTCCTTAGGTCTGGTGTTCTTTCTGGGGCATTACAGTTATGAGGATTGTACATGTAGATTTCCTTTTATGGCTGACATCAGCACATACGTGCAACATCCCACATACCTTACAGTACCTAAAAGCTGTTGTATACTTGCCGGACGGTGGGACACTTGGGAGGAGTACTTCCTACATGTAAAGAATACTTCAACATAGAAGAGAAGGACATCTATGGTTATGGCAAGATATTACACAACTATACTTTACCTATAATCTGATGACTGGGTTCTATGGATTGACATGTCTTCTAAGTTTAGTAAAGAAAGATAGGAAGGAGAACATTTTGTTTAGGACTCTGTTAAGACTGCCAGACCATGAATCTTGTTATTTTTGTAACTTTGCAGTTAAGGGACTGATTGACTGAATTTCTAACTGAGGTGTGGATTGTAACACTCGTAAGAAGAGGAAGATGGTGTTGTGCTGTTGTGATTTTGGACTTTCAATTTGCTGCTTCACTGAGCATAAATTGTTTTATTATTCAAATACAAGCCCATTAAAAGCTCATTAAGCATAGTAGTAGTGCTTATTTTCTGCTAAGTGTTATCACCCATTATTGCTGTATTATTATTACTGTTTGGTGAGAATTACCTTTGCAAACAAATTGTATATATTATAGTTTACAGTTATGGTTCTGTTTTTAATGTATCATTGTTTGGGTTTGTTGGTTTTCTAAACTGCTTAAACATGAAGCGCTAAAATAAACATGAATTTTATGTGGGCCAGGTGCCCTTTTTATATACATAAGAGGAAGGGTAGCTGGAGAATGTAATGAGGAGTGTGGGATGGAGAACAATGGTTAAAGAAGATAGCAGGGGGTAGGCAAAGATGAAACACAGACAAGAGCAGTATTGATGGATATGGTGAGGGGCATCAGTGGAGGAATATAGAAATATAAAAGGTGGACAACTGATGATGGGGCTGTTGCCTGCAAACAAGATATGGGACGTGGAACATGGTGGGAGGAAAAGGGAGATAGGGCAGGGTAAAGTGGGCACACTAGGCTGGCTTATAGGATAGACAATCCAGACATCAGTGATCTCTGTGCCTGATTTCATGAGCAGAATCTGCTCCTGGTGGCCCAATGACTTGGCACAGTGAGTTATGTGACTCCACCAGCCATGCCAAGAGGCACTCCATGGTGTCCAGGCAGGCATCCAACTGCCAGGGCACTTCATATGCAACCAGCCTCCACACCTGACACTGGGTGACAACAAGTGTCCCTTCCAAGCTACTTTAAGAAGATGAGTTTCTGCTTACCTCGGTGGTTCAGTAGTTAGCGTTGCCAACTCACAGCAAGAGGTTCTCTGGTTCGATCCTCGGCTGGAGTGCCTTCTGTGAGGAGTCTGCATGTCCTCCATGTGGTCGTGTGGGTTTCCTCTGGGTGCTCTGGTTTCCTCCCACATCCCAAAGACATGCTGTAGGTGGATTGGACACTCTAAATTGCCCCTAGGTGTGACTGCATGCATGTGTGTGCCTTCTGTGGAAGGTTGGGCACTGGGCTGGCAACTCAACACTGTAAAACTCCACTGCCAGTCATGAGTGGACAGGTCATCCACTGTGGTGATCCCTAACCGGGAAAAGCCGAAAGAAAAAGAAGTTTCTGCTTACCTCATTAAAAGTTGGTCATGGAAGCCACCAAGAAGGTTCGCAGGTTACTTTCAGCAGAGAAACTTTTGTCCCCTTGCTGAGAAGCAAATCTAGCAACCACTGATTACAGAGCACTAGATGCTTTAGCTGGGCCATACCAAAGAGACAGCTAATGAGCCTTTGCTCATCCACAGGTGGACAAGACATGGATGACAAAAACAGAAAGAAAGAATATAACTCATTAGCACACGTGTGCTACAAATAGAAGGGCACTTATACATTGCAGTAAAGCACACAGTACACTTAGTATGCAGCCAGGAGAGGGATACAGCCCTCCTGAGGCAGGCTTCAGTGTTTGGTTCACAGTTGTCTGTCACTGTAAAATAAAGCAGGAAGTGCATCATCGAGACTGTAAAAAGAAGAAAAGAGAAACAAACATGCAACAGCAATAAAATAATATTGATATACAGTGCTTAGAGTACATAGCTGGCAGACCATCACTAACTTCTATTGTGGTGGCACCACAGTAGATTGCTACACCTGTGCTCACACTGCTCACCAGAATAAATAATGCCAGTGGCATCACTTACTGACCTGACATGCTAGTGCCAAACATCAGCATTATATAATGAGCCATCATAATCGTTCAGCAGATGTGGAGGAGATACAGGAAACCTGGTCGTTGTCATGCCCACCACACACATACACGCACACACGCACACACACACACACACACACACACACACACACACACACACACACACACACACACACACACACACACACACACACCAGGCATATGCTCTTATGAATAGAGTACTGAGGATGCCGTCACAATTCAACAGGTCCAGTCAAGGAGCAAAATGGTAGCCCCTTACACACAACCTCATGTTAGGACATCATGTGATATGCATTGTAGGGCAGCAGTGGTGCATTAGAAAAAGTTACACAAGCACATAATTCTTACACTAAGAACTTAACAGGTTCCGTGCTTGAGCATAATGTGCATATGTCTGCTTAGCAGTGGGAATAAGCAGAGAGAACATGCTAACTGTGCTCGGATGTGATAGTACAATATGTTATGGTAGTGATTCCCTGTAACTAACCCACCACAAGGCCTCTTTTAACACAATGTAAAGTACAGTCACCAGATTAAAACAGATTGTGTTAAAAATAGCTAGTTAGGAATCAGAATTTCATAAAAGAAGACATTGCACTTTGATATAGGCATACCCTAGGAAGACAAGACACCTGCTAATATACCTGTGCACTATAATAATCCCCCCATGCCAGATATCAACAAGAGGGACAGAAACACACATTAAAACTAAGTGGAATAACACAGTAGAGGGGTATAACAGGTACTTGTCCATTTGTGAGGGAAGCAATTTGTCATGGAACGCAGCGCAAAGGCATGACTGTTACATGTCTACAAGTTCAGCTATGATGTAGGGAGAGAATGTGGCAGGGGGAAAAATACATCAGCTTCTTCTCATGCCACACAAAACAGGTGGCCAGATATACACCATGCCTCCACCTTCATGTCCCAGCTCTTCAATGAAAGAGCAAAAAAAGTAAATAAATTAAAAACAAAAACAAAACAAAAAAATCGCAACTCCTTGCATTGACACACCAAGGTGGCTTGATTATATCCTGCTCCCTCCTGCCCCATCAATTCGGTGGAAGAGAAAAAAAAAAACAGTCTGTGGTCAGGTACCTGGGGCTCCTGAACTACTAGCCAAGGAACAAGATAATGTATACTTCAAAAAACAAACAGGAAAACGGGATCCAGCCGACAAGCATTTATTGCCAATGAATTGACCTAGGTTTCGTCCGTAACCACAGACTTCTTCAGAATACAAAAAGACACAACAACCAACTCACTTAAAAGGCATCACAATTAACCAATCAATTAATTAACACTTCATTAAAATTCTAACAATTAAAATACAAAATAATATATTAACTTCTCTTAAACTTAAAACTAAAAACCAAGTGCACCTATATAAAATATAAATGAAATAAAAACAAAATCAAAAATAATAATAATAAAGCTAACTTATGAATGCTTAACTATTTAATGCCAGTGATATTCTTCAACTTTAATAAAGGCTTAATAGTACTATACTCATTAAGACCGGGAAAGTAATGTGCGTTTAATCTAAGCTGCCATTTGAGTTCACAAATATCCAAGTGTAAATCAATAATTCTGCCTTGCTGGTCCAACTTGATTTGTTGTAAAACACAAAACTTAAAACTATGATTGCCATAGTCAAGTAAATGCCTAGCAAGAGCATTAGTAGTTCTACCATGTTTAATATCCAAAAGATGTTCCTTTATTCTCTCCCGAAAGGCCCTACAGGTTTTGCCTATGTAAAATGCCTTACATACTTGACATAAGGCTAGATAAACTACATTTTTAGTATAGCAATCAGAATGACCCCAGATTGGAATACCACAGTGATTAATCACCAACCTGCTAGCAGAAGTAAATATGTAGGAACATACAGAACACCTTCCACATTTAAAATTACCCAATGGCCTATTAGTACAAGGTCCCTTTTCCCAAGAAATCTTTTCAAACATGTCCTTAAGGGATGAATCCTTCCTATATATAAACTTCAACTTATTACTGTATATTGAACTCAAGTCTCCCTCAGTTTTTAAAAAAACTCCAATTTCTACCTATAATCTTACTTATCTCATCCGAATCACCATTAAATGTAGAAATATAAATTACAGGTGAAGTAATCAAAAATCGTGACCTATCTGAATCATAACCAAATGAATTAAATTGAAGAGTATCAGTGTTAAGTATAGCCTGAAACACACCAGTTTCCCTTTTACGTTTAACATCAAGAAAAACTTCTAATCAAGTTTTCAGGATAACCCCTATTTTTAAATAAGGAAATCATAAATTCTAACTCCTCAATCAATTTGTTGTCATCACTAACCATCCGGGCAGCTCTAACCATTTACCCTTTAACAATAGCTCTTTTTTGATGGTCAGGGTGCCAACTATTAAACTGAAGATATGAGTTCGAAAAAGTTGGTTTTCTATATATATTTGACTTCAATAAACCACGCACCCTATCATATGTTAATTTAACGTCCAAATATGTAATGGTGTCTGAATTAATGCCATGCGTAAAAGTAAAAAACCACACTGAGCTATTGATATATTTAATGAAGGCTTCTAACATGACCTTTTCGCCTACCCAAATGATAAAAATATCATCCAAAAAGCGCAAATATAGTCTGATGTTTTTATAAAACTCACTGGGGAATATGAAATGCTCCTCCCAATATGCCATGATGTAATTGGCATAAATGTGGGCACAAGTGGCCCCCATTGCCACCCCAGTGTGTTGTTTAAAATAATGCCCTTCAAAAACTAAAAAATTGTTTTTCAACACCACTTCCATAAGTCTAACAAAGACATTAATTCTTTCCTGCTCATACACACCAGCTTTCAAAAGTTGTTGCTCCAACCATGTTAACCCTATGTCGTGTGGTATAACTGTAAATAAGTTACACATGTCTATGGTTAAAAAATAAAAATTATTGTTATTACCAAGCTCTACTGACTTCAACCTTTCCAAAAAGTGCCATGAGTCCTTAGTAATATGGGGAAAACAACCAATGCCTGTTTTTAAGTGATAGTCCAAAAATTGACTAATGAAGCAAACCTTACTACGCTTACCATCTACTATAGGTCTAAACTGCATGTTGTTCAACCCTTTGTGTATCTTAGGAATGCCAAAGATACCACTGATCACAGGGTAAGCATTTACCATGTATTCATATTCCTTTTCGGTCACCTCACCTTGATATAACATATCCTCTAAAACAAAATCAATATTTCTATATTGATTTCTTTGATACTTACTTCAATGTAACTATCATGCATAAGCATTGTCATCATAAGACTGACATAATCATTGTTATCCACAATGACTACACCATTGCCTTTGTCGGGCCTCATAATGTGAATATTCCCCATTCTATTCCATTTTTCCATAAGATGATATTCATCCTTGGACATATTACAGTGTGGTGTACCTTTCCGCTGTTTATAATAATGTCTTATATCAAATTCACACAATCTTTCAAACGTGTGCACGGCATGATTCAAAGGCGAATTAAAAACACTTGGTTAAGACAAGCTCAAATTATCGCCAGTACTATAACAATTACTGGGGTCATTAAAAAATATTTTTAAATTCAATTTGCGTGTAAAAAGTTTCAAGTCAATAAGAGCATCGAAAAAATAGCCTCTCCTACAGGGGACAAAATTAAATCCCTTTGAAAAAAAATTGACATATTCCACACCCAAATGAACACTGGAATAATTGTATAATTTAAAATCGTTCATACTATTTACCGTTACTATAGGATTACTCAAAATCCCAAGAACTGACTGGTGAAAATTACCCCCATCTGAACCATTCTGTTTGGATAAAGTGATGTTACTTATATGTTCAGAAGAATCTTCTCCACTTATATCCCTACCTGTGCTCAACAACTCAAAAAATTCCGGGGTGTCATTAATAAAAACTGCTGGCGTCATAATCACTTCACTAGGTGACCTAGAACAACCGAGGTCACAATCTATATTTAAATCACACTGCACTGATTCTGGTTCGTCCAAACCCTCAGTAATAGTGTGAACTACCATACTGTTTGGTTCATCCATGACAGTGTAGGTACTCAAATTTAACAAAGTAATGTTAGAACATTCGATCGCCACATCAAACCCTAAAGATTGAACACTGTGACCAAAAAATTCATCATAATAATGCTCAACCAATCTACTACCATATAAATCAAAACTCTGATCACAATCAAAACTTTGCACAGCATTCAAATCCTTGTCCACAGCGTCAAGTAATACTGAGTCTGAAGCAGTTACTTTCCCCATAACAACAGAGGAATTATTAAAATATTCAGTCTTATGTGCGCTTGAGCAAGTAAAAATATAATTTGTTTCCGAATTAACCAAATTGTCAACATTTGTAATATTAATGTCTAACCTCTTGTCCGTTGACTCATTATCTAATTGAGGCACCCATTCCAAAACGGATGCTTCGTTAAAACTTGTGTAAAACAGAAATGAGCGTTTATCTACTTCCTCATTCTCCACGCTCCTTTCTGCAAAGTATTTATACCACGATTCGCTTTGGGCTTTGCTCCTAACCAGCCATCGTCATTCTCCTCGTGATATGGATCCCGATTCCGTATCCTCTCTGAACGCCTTACTCCTTCCTCTAAAGGGTTCCCATTACCATGAGTAAAATTGTCACATGCTTCCTGCTCATTGGCGGATGTGACCTCATCCGTTTTTTCATGATGGTAAACGGATGCATTCTTGTTACCATGCCGACCTGGGGCTTTCTTCGATTTAGGATAAATATTCCCACTCTCATATATTTTGGTGTCACGCTGTATTTTCTTAAATTTCTTATTATGGATAGCCTCACAGCTGTGATCCACATATTGCATGATATTGATGTAATTGGTATAATAACGGTCAAACAAGTCTTTGGTAACACTGTCATTAATCACTACTAGAACCAGTCAGGTCCCATTTCTGCTCCCTGACCCTGACCATCTTTTTTCACAATTTAGCAAAAAAAAAAAAAAAAATTCTGTATTTTCTTTTGAACTGTAGCAAACTGTTCACTTCAATTGTAGTGAGCATTTGCTATAGTTTATACCCTGCATGGAGCTCTCCAGTGCTCAGGTTTCAATTTCAAAGAAAAAAAAAAAAAAAGATATATATATATATATATATATATATATATATATATATATATATACATATTTGTCTACTTTTAAACTGTAGCAGTTGCTGCAGTCAATTTAGTCTACACACAGAGCGCTGTAGCACTCATGTTTTACAGTAGCAAACTGCTTGGTACATTGTAGTAAGTAATTGCTACAGTTTAGACCATACACAAAATGCTACAGTGCTCAGGTTTGACTGCAAATGCAATACCAACTTTTAAAAGCAAGTATTGCACTTGGTAATTGGGATGATCAAGTGCACCCCATAACACTTGCTCCCAGGACAGTTCTCCCTTTGCCCCTTCCTAGCTACACTACTGACAGGGAGCAGGGCACAAAGCTATGACAATTACATGTCCAGCTGATGAAGGAAGCACATTCAGAGAGCACAGCATAGGGGCAGAACAGTTTAATGTCCAGTTGTTGGGAATGGGAGACTGAGCAGAGGATAAAGCACAAGGGCATGATAGTTACACATTAACTTTCTTGGATGATTTCTGCTATGTACCCTACTATTTTAACAACTTAGAAACCTTCACCTGAAGGTTCTTAACTACAGCTCAATACTAGTGTGTTGAATTGAACATCAAACCATTTTCATACTAAGCTGTTATAGTCCTCATCTAACTGTACTCCAACAAAACCTATAGTGTTCATATTGTTTTCACTTTGTCTTAAATTTCAATGTGTATATAAAATTGATCATGTTTTGTTAGTATTATTCTATCATGTATTATTGTGGAGCTTTTCTCCCTGGGCCTTTGCTGAAAAGGGGTTTCTTACATAGTTAAACTTTCTTAATAAACAAAAGAAAATAATATAAATAATATGTCCAGCTGTGAGGGATTTACACTTTGGCCTAGCCACACTGAGGGCTGGCTATTATACAGAGGATATAATGACCCAGTGTATGAGTGAAAGTAAACTTGTGCTTATACGAGTTGGGGGAGGCACAGAATATGGACAGACATACAGACTGCCAGCACAGTGATGCAGGATGTGGCTAAAGATAGCATGTCTGTCCCTGCTGTCAGTATAGTATGAGGGAGTGGTCACAGAGCAACAGTGCACAAGTATTCTGACACCAAATGGGGAAAAGGGCATTGCATATACATATGGGTCAGCCCAAGGTAGTCATTTGCGCAAACACTAGCTAGCATCGTATTACAGGCCTACAGACTGGCTGCAGCTTGAAAAGTTTAATTCCTAGGATACAGAGGTGTCACTGTCAGCCATATGCACAAATAGCATGTGTATCATGGACAAAAGTAAAACCAGCAAGACATTCTAGAACCAGTTATGTTAGGGAGTGGTGCAGGACATCAGTGCTGTTGATGGCCATAATAATACAGTGTTCAGAAGGATAACTGATGTCCCATTGAATACCAAACCCAAGGCATAATGCATTTCCAGGGACATGTCCACCGCAGTAGGTGGACCTCACACAAAAGCATCAGTGGAAGCGTTTCTGGTATCCCAAACTGGGTTGTATGGGCAGACCCTATTACCTGTTGGTGGCTTAGATTTTTGGAGATGGACTGGGAGCAAGTTCCCAAGTTTCTGTAGGTGATTCATGAGGTTAGTGATAGCAGATACATTTCCACTAACACTGGAGAGCATGCACACACATCACACTTATGTATGATTTGAAGGTGGAGGGGCAGGATAGTCTACTGGCTGCACAAGAGTTTAATACTGCAGATTATATAACTGTGAGACCCAGGAAAGCTACAAAGGGGTCACTACCACAGGTGGCATCTAATGTGAATGCACATACTCCAGAGGAGAACTCAGTTGCTGGATGCTGTCACCACAACTTCAGGTCTTTGACTGACCTTGGTACAGTATGTGGCATCAGTCAGTAGATATGCTAGTCAATGATCCAGGCACACACAGCTACTACCCACACCATGGAGATGTGGTGAGTGCTGTGGTTGGTCTATGTGGTGTCTTCATGGTGGCACATATTTATTTATTTAGCTAGTTATTTAAAAATGTTAACAAAAGAAGACCACTAATCACTAATAAGCAATTTAAGTCTCAGTACTGAAATCAAAGGAAAACAACTATTATTACATAAGTCAAGCAGATACATGTACAAAAAAAATACAACAGTGGAAACAAAGTTATATATATAATATGTAAAAAAGTATGTGTTCCCGTCTGTCAATAGTAAGATCCAAAAATATACAGCATTAGTGAAATCAAAGCAAATTGAGTAGAGGTAGACTCATGTTTGGTGATGATTAGTTTATGTATCCTGTGCGAAGACAGTTGTGTTTACCTTGTTTCTATAAGTGTTGCTTTTAGCTGTGACTGGAATTTAGGATATGAGAGAGAGTCTTTATGGTAAGATGGCAGAGGTTTCCAGAATTTAGGCCCTAGGTTGAAGAAGCAGTGGTGAGATAGTGACTGTCCTCCATTCTGCCATGCTGACCATGTTGTAGGATGGCATAGATGCGATGAGGACAGTTGGAGGCCACTCATACATAGATGGCACACACCATTCCAGAGAAGTATCAGTGCCATTTATGGCCACAATAGTCAATTCACCTGGGCATTCCTGGACTCATGGTTGTGGCTCATGACACTCATCAGTTTCTGCATAGAGGATGCTTCAGCCAGCCCACCTGCTCCTGTTCATGCAGTTGTACACCATCACTATCCCCAGTTGAGCAAAACCTTTCACAGCAAGCCACAGTCATGGTCTTGGTCATGAATGTAGTACATCTATTGGTTCTTAACATGTGGCACCCATTGGAGCTCTCAGTGCTCATGGGACTCCCTTCTACAAACCACATCAAACCCCATAACAACAGGCCAGCACAGTACACATGTCCAATGCTCTTGACACAAATGCTTCACCCCTCGGTTGGAGGATCTGATCTCTGATTCATCCTAACCTTTATTCACCTTAGTGGCTACTATGTCCAGCTGTCATGATCCTTGACAATATATGATAGCATTGCTGTCACCTGTTATGGTATCCCACACTACCTGTGCAAATGATGGCGACTGTGCCATGTCCCTATCAAACCTGTGTGGTTAAGTTAATCTGCTATGCAAATCATGGCCAGTTAGTGTACTGTATTGCATAGTCTGGGTGTGTTAATGCATATATACATTTTATTCTGTGTTTTCTGTATCACCGCCCATACTTGTGGACCAGATGTCACCTCATTGCAAGTGCTACAGTGAATTTTCCCTGCCTCTGCCTTAGTGTGCTGCTCCAGCCTGTATCTCCAATACCTCTGTACCTGACTCTTCTTTGCTGGGACAGGTCTCACAAGTAGTATCCTATGTTGCTGTGTCTGCTCATGTACTACCATAGTGTGTAACATGGCACTCACTGTAGTTTTCAGCTGTGTACTTCTGTGCTTCACCAGCTATATCAAAGCAGAAGAACAGTCCCTTCAGGTTCCCAAACTCACATCTGGCAATGTTTGTTGTATGTGAATATGCAGTGTTATAAGCTATTTCAGTCAGAGAGTGGACGTTTCAGATGGTGATCATTATCCATGGTTCCAGTGCATATGCATTGTTACCTCTGACACACAGCAGTGAAAAACATTATTTATGACTTGCTGCCTGCTTGAATAGAAGCCATATACCATTGCCTATACACCCACCAATGTGTGCACCTTCCAACTAGATTATACTGTGGAAAGTCAACTGTATGAAGTGTTGATAGTGGTCACAAATGTGCCAGATGTGGGAATCTTGAAACTGCCTCAGTCACACATGGATATATTATGTATGATACTCCATGAATTGCACACCAACTGGTAGTTGATATACTAGTCACCATGTGAAGTGGAACCTTTATGGAGATGTGGGTGCAGTCAGTGGCTCCCAAAAAACTCAGAGAAATGGCTATATTATAGCAATAACCCACGCCTGGGTGTGGGTAATGCTGGATTTACCCACGGTTGGCGTGGTTTGGTCCCGAAGCCGAGGACCAAACAAAGCCAACCATGGGTAAATCCAGCATTACCACACCCAGAAGTGGTTATTGCTATTATAATGACATTATTTAAGAAAATAAATAATTACTTTTCTTAAATAATGGCATTGTATAATGCCTCTTTACTGACCTTCTGCAGCTGTCTGGTATTCTGCGGCAGTTCTGATGTACTGCATGCCTCGCGGTACATCAGAGCTGTGGGCAAAAGCACTGTTTAAGCTATGTTAAATGGGTTTAACATAGCGAGACAGCTTTAAAATAAGCAACGGAGATCTCCGTTGCTTATTTTAAAGCTGTCTCGCTATGTTAAACCCATTTAATCTCTTGCGATCTCCGTTGCTTTTTTTTTTTAAAACTGTCTCGCTATGTTAAATGGGGTTAACATAGCGAGACAGCTTTAAAATAAGCAATGGATATCTCCGTTGCTTATTTTAAAGCTGTCTCGCTATGTTAAACCCATTTAATATAGCGAGACAGCTTTAAAAAAAAAGCAACAGAGATCGCAAGATCTCCGTTGCTTTTTACATACTGTGTCGCTATGCTAAAGGAGTTTAACATAGCGAGACAGCTTTAAAAAAAGCAACGGAGATCTCCGTTGCTTTTTTTAAACCTGTGTCGCTATGTTAAACTCTTTTAACATAGCGAGACAGTGTTTTATACTAACGGAAAAAGTCCGGGCAACCGGACCTTTTTCTGTTAGTATATTGAGGGATTTACAATGGGCACGCTGGTTGGGCTGGCCAATCAGCGTGCACGTTTTAGGGGAGGAATTGTATAATATAAAATATACACAGATTTTTGGTTCTGTCCTTTGCTGTCCTTGTAAAATGTATATGTACCTCCATATGTTGCAGATAATGTCAAAAACTATAGCAGGATGTGAAAGGCTAAAGCATGTGAAATTCATAGCATGTCACCTGTGGGATGTTGACAGTTCACAAGGCTGCAAACAAGGATAATTAATGCTAGACATGCCACCATATCCTAAGGATAGCAGTCCATTCATCCCTGAAGATTCCATTAGTGAGTGCCACATGTCTGCTAACTCCCACGTGGTCTCCTTATCTACACTGTTTCAGTCAACAAAGTTCTGGTGAGGGGAGGTGGAGGACTGATGGTATCTGAGGTGCTAATTACACACAGACATATTGTATATGATACCTTCTGCATTGCACGCTGGCTGTTAGTTGTTGGAGTGGAAGCCCTTCTAGATGGCATACCATCTAGTTCATAAAGGTGATGATGCACAATATCATGGACACTGGCTTCAAAAGTAGACACTGACGCCTTTTATCTGTATCTACTACTGTCACTAACATGTTAGCATATTATAGCGCATGCACACCAAAGATTCCTAGTGTTTACAATGGATATACACACAGCTGACTTTTCTATCTCTGAATCACTCCACCATGTATTGGTTTGTCATTTGCATATGTGATATGACTTGTTTGCATGACATTATACAGTCATTTGCACACTGTCATACTTTGCCACTTCTCCATAATGGATCACTCCGCTTATTTGCCTCCATTATGTATATTGGTATTCATCCAGCTATTTTACATACTACTATATGCTGAGTGTTTCTGAATTCTCCACCCATGTCATAACATGACTTCTAATTTATTTTGTTTGTTGACTAGAATAATAAACTGATCAATGTAAGCACATTTCTGCCACTGCACAGAGCATACAGAATCAAGTACTTAGGTACAATCTGTACAGCTTAAACTGCATCAGTGGATAAACATGAATGGAGTACAGTTCAATTAGCAAGTACAAAAATGCATACAGTCAAGTAATAACACATATAGATTAACCTAACAGCATTCCAGCAGGAGCAAAGTTAAGCACAAATTAAGTGTATTATTTATAAGCAAATGAAGTGTATTATTCATTTATTTATTTATAATACATATGATAACAAGTTGGTGGACTGCCCAGCTGATTTTTTCAGCCATGATCTGGGCAAAAAGGCAAGCAAATATAAATAACAGAACTGCAAAAAAAAAAATATTTTTGCTGATTATAGGTGGATTTAAATAAACAGTATACTAGTATAAAGCACAACAGAACTAATGCAAAACATATAAATAAAATGCTAAAACTGTAAAGTACATCTGAATTCTGTATAATATTTAAAATATATATATGTATGTTGCTGCTGAAAAGAGAGAAGAAATTAAACACTAAAGTAAAAAGAGACAATTCAAAACGAAGTTGAAAAAATAAACTAAAGTTGTGTGTTGAAGCAATGACTTTGCATTTCATCAAAGTAATATGCTTTCAATGCCTGCTTAAGAAAAGAGAGGTAGGATAGTTTACAGAGGGAATTCTATTTCATACAGAGAAATCTAATTTATGGAAAGCTCTTTCACTGGAAATAAAGTTGAAGGGAGGTGTTTACAGAAAAATATTGCTGACAGAATTATTTAAAATGTGTTGGCAATTTGTGAGAGAAGAGGTGAGTTAAGGGAAGGCAAATGTTGAGAAATAGTTTGTTGAGAGTGCAAGCAAAAAGAAAGAAGGATGTAATATTAATTGGAAAAGTATTTTTGGTCAGACATAAAACAAAATTATGTATCCTAAGATGTGAGAGGTTAATAATCTGGTAAATTTTATTCACGTATATCAGGATTGAAATAGAACTACAGTACATCAAAGCAATTAGCAGAAGTGCATGTTTTGTGCAACATAAGGAGTGGAGTATGTGTGAGTACCATAGAAGGAAAGAGAAAAAGACAGGAAATATATATATTACAAAATAGATAAGGTGACTGATGACATAACTTAATGAGGAAACCAGAGCAAAACAGCAGAAAAGTAGGGATTGACGTTATAATGGAAGAGACCTATGAGACCATAGTCAATAAAGCAAAGGATAAGTAAAGAAACTGAAAAAATACTAATCATTTTTGTCATAAGCAAAGGTGGAGCACTCAAAAGCAAGGAACCACTGTGAATGTTTACAGTAATTTACTTTTGTATAACTATTGTAAAATTGTCTATATCCTGTGGAGCTTTTCTGCCCCGGCTTCCACTGAAAATGGGCTCTTCCAGGCACAGTGGACTATCACGGTCATCAAACTATAATAAATAAATAAATAAAATTTAAAAGAAAACCTGACCTAAACAAGAAAGAGTATCATTGCAGAGGTTACAATAAAAAAGTGAATTGATAAATATGGGAGCGAAAAGAAAAAAAAAAGCACAAGCAAATAAACAATGTAAGTTACACATATATAGCATACAAGTAGAAGAAGAAAAACTTAAAGACCTGAGCTTTAAGCTATAAGTATAAAAGAGTAACCCTGGGATTCAGAAAGATTCACTCCAGCTGTACTAACTGGCTGACACAGATACAAGGTAAAGCCAAACAGAGTAACTCCACGTTATTAGCTAATTATCAAGTCTCTCAATCAAGCACTGTGCTGTCAGACCTGACAGTCCTAGTGTTCTCCCTACCAGTCCCCTCACAGCTGTAGCATAGGCACTTCCCTACATAGACACAGATGTGTCTTTGTGTTTGTCTGTCTGTGTGTATATATATATATATATATATATATATATATATATATATATATATATATATACACATAAACACATACATACAGGTACACACACACACAAACACACACACACACACATATATATATATTTATATATATATATATATATATATATATATATATATATATATTTATATATATATATATAATATATATGGATTCACTTTAGAAGCTTGAAATACTAAAATATCAAAATTCAGTATTTCGAGCCCATAAAGTGGAATCCTGAAAAGAATGAAACCTCAGAAGCGCAAAATTCAAAACCTCGGATACCTGAGATTTTGAATTAGCGCTTCTGGTGTTTCACTGTGGTTATGGATTCAGGTAAATGTTTATGTGTTAAGGGTTTTGGGTAGGGGCTGTGGTGTAGTGTGTTTTGTTGCTGTGATGTGTGTGTGTGCGAGGAGAATGTAGCTTTTGCTGGTGGTGTTTTGTGTGTTTTTGTAAGTAGTGTGACCTCGGAATTAGAATATTTAAGTGGGGATGTGTGGGGGGCATAGTCCCCCACGTGGTTGGTGCAGGGGGGCTTGTCCCCCTGCTTTTATGTAGGACAGAGCCTGTGTTTTTGTGTGGGGAGGAAGGCGTGTGTTTGTGAAAAGTAGAAGCGCTAATTCAAAATCTCCGGTATGCGAGATTTTGAATTTCACACTTCTGAGGTTTCGTTCTTTTCAGGTTTCTACTTTATAGCCTCGACATACTGAATTTTGATATTTCAGTATTTCAGAGGTATTAAGTGAATCTATATATATATATATATATATATATATATATATATATATATATATGTAAGTACATCATGAAAGCTTGTAAACTCAACAGAGAAACACACATGGTAGAACAGAAAAAAGAAGATCACAAAAGATGGAATGAGTCATAAGTGCAAATCACAAAACACGGAATACTTCTCTCCCACTAAAAAGCTCTATATCAGTAAACCCCAGCTACAAAGTGAGATGCAGTGCCATCTTGGTAGTAATGTAATGTGTAGGGTCAGGATTAAGAATACAGTCAGGTTTGCACATACCTCACTCATATGCTAACCCTATTGTAAACCTAACTCTAAACCCTACCCCTACAGTTAACCTTAACCATATATATTATATAATTAAAACTGTTTTCCCTAACAGTACCACTACAGGAGACAAGAGGACACAGAACACAGACAACACAAAATGTGGACAATACTGAATTTATCCCCTTACCTAACATTTACTGTATCTCAAACCTGCAGATACCTGCATATTCACAACTGCTGTGACACACTCCTGCACTTATTCACAACCACCATTAATTTTCCTGCACACTTCTGCTTATCTATTAAAAACTAAATACAGTCATACGTGATTCATTCAAATGAATAGTCACTCATTTGTGCATTCTCTGTATTCTTACACCCGCACAAACTTTTCTACCAAATGTTGACTTAGATCTATATGTATGTGTGTGTGTGTGTGTGTGTGTGTGTATATATATATATATATATATATATATATATATATATATATATATATATATATATATAGGTCTAGGACAGTCTACCGAAAGACTGTTTCACCGAACGTTAAAAAGTGCTTTTGCAAAACTTTTGTAAAAGTACAGGGAATCGGGGGGAAGTGGTAGTGGGCGAGATCGGACTACAGTGGGCATAAGGGAATATTCCCTTTTCCCCACTGTAGTGCGATCTCGGAGTGAGAATATAAAAGTAGGGAGGTGTGGGGGTCGGAGCGTGTGTGTGTTTTTTTTTGTGTATGTGTGTGTGTGTGTGTGTGTGTGTGTGTGTGTGTGTGTGTGTGTGTTTTACCTTCAGTTTACTGAAACTGCTTTTTCGGTGAAAGCAGTTTCAGTAAACGGTGTTCGGTAGGGTTGGATTTAGACAGTTGGTATTTCGATCAACTGTCCTAGATCCATATATATAGATATATATATATATATATATATATATATATATATATATATATATATATATATATATATATATATATGGGTCTACCTGATAACACTGAAACACCAAAACACCGACAACTAAATAACCGACATGAAAAAAACGAAAAAAAAAGTTCAAAAACACGAAACTTCACATGCCCGACAAACCAAAATCCCGACAATCAACAAAACAAATACCTTTCCCGAAAAACACACACACAACACAAGCACACCAAAAACCTTACAAACCTACACTAAATCTTACATACACAACTCTCTATGCACTAACCTTAACCCAAACCCTAACCCTAAGGTCCATCACTATCGCATACTTACCTTACCCGCACCCTAACTCTAACTCACTTAATTCGCCCCTAACCCTCAAGTCTGTCACTATCGCACACTTATCTTACCCGCACCCTAACCCTAACTCACTTAACCTGCCCCTAAACCTAAACTCCGTCACTATCACACACTTACCTTACCCACATCCTGACCCTAACGTTTGTCCCTATCGCAAACTTACCTTAATATGTCAGTGTTCTCAGCGTCAGGATTCTCAACTGTCAGTCTTCTCCATTGTCGATCTTCCGGTGTCGGTGTTCTCATTGTCGGCGATCTGCGATTTCGGCATTTCAGGTAGACCCATCTATATATATATATATATATGTATATATATATATATATATATATATATATATATATATATATATATATGTATATATAGAGAGTGGCTATAAAAAGTTTACACACCCCTGTTAAAATGCCAGGTTTTTGTGATATAAAAAAATGAGACCACAATAAATCATTTCAAAACTTTTCCCACCTTTAATGTGACCTATAACCTGTACAATTCAATTGAAAAACAAACAAATCTGTTAGGGGAAAAAATATAAAAAATAAAAAATGCACAACATGCTGGTTGCATAAGTGTGCACACCTTAAATTAATACTTTGTTGTATATGTACACCCTTAAACTAATACTTTGTTGAAGCACCTTTTGTTTTAATTACAGCATTCAGTCTTCCTGGGTAGGAGTCTATGAGCATGCCACATTGCCACATCTTGACTTGGCAATATTTCCCCACCCTTCCTTGCAAAAACGCACCAAGTCTGTTAAATTGCAAGGGCATGTCTTGTGCACAGCCCTCTTCAGATCACCCCACAGATTTTCTATTGGATTTAGGTTTGGGCTCTGGCTGGGCTATTCTAAAACTTTAATTTTCTTCTGATGAAGCCATTCTTTTGTAGATTTGGATGTATGTTTGGGATCATTGTCTTGTTGAAAGGTAAAACTCCTCCTCATCTTCATCTTTCTAGCAGACGCTTGAAGGTTTTGGGCCAAAAGTGAGTGGTATTTGCAACTGCTCATAATTCCCCCAAAGCATGATACTGCCACCACCATGCTTCACAGTGGGGATGGTGTTCTTTTGATGATGCAAAGTGTTGTTTTTGTGCCAAACGTACCTTGTGGAAATGTGGCCGAAAAGTTCAAACTTGGTCTCATCGGACTATAACACATTTTCCCACATGCTTTTGAGAGACTTGTATTGTTTTGCAAATTTTAGCCAGGCCTGGATGTTTTTTCTGTGTAAGAAAAGGCTTCCATCTTGCAACCCTACCCCATAGTCCAGACATCTGGAAAATACAGGAGATTGTTGCCACATATAGTACACAACCAGTACTTGCCAGAAATTCCTGCAGCTTCTTCAGTGTTGCTGTAGGTCTCTTGGCTGCCTCCCTGACCAGTTTTTGTCTTGTCTTTTCATCAGTTTTGTAGGGACGTTCAGTTCTTTGCAATGTCACTGTTGTCCCATATTTTCTCTACTTTTTGATGATTGTCTTCACTGTGTTCCATGGTATATCCAATGCTGTGGAATTTTTTTTTACCCTTCCCCTGACTGATACCTTTCAATAATGAGAACCCTTTGCTGCTTTGTAAGTTCTCTGTAAACCATGGCTTATGCTGTGGCAGGCAACTGAGTAAATGTCAGGAAAATCCTACTAGGACAGCTGAACTTTATTTGGGGTTAATCAGTCTCTTTAATTGATGGCAGGTGTGTACCCAAGAAGACTGAATGCTGTAGTTAAATCAAAAGGTGCTTCAACAAAGTATCAGTTTAAGGATGTGCACACTCAACAAAGTATTAGTTTAAGGGTGTACACACTTATGAAACCAGTGTATTGTAAGTTTTTTTTTTTTTTATATTTTTTCCCCTAACAAATTTGTTTTTCAATTGAATTGTACAGGTTATAGGTCACATTAAAGGTGGGAAAAGTTTTGAAATGATTTATTGTTGTCTTATTTTTTTATATCACAAAAACCTGGCATTTTAACAGGGGTGTGTAAACTTTTTATATCCACTGTATATATACATATATATATATATATATATATATATATATATATATATATATATATATATATTATATATGTACAAAGTAAAAACTGAGCAGGATGAAAGAGGCACACACACAGTTGATGTATTGTTAAGCGCTTTTCGTTTATGGCAAATCACAAACTTCATCAGACAAATAACACAGTAAAACATCCCATTTAAATACACCTTACTAACCAATCAGAAAATACATACATAAATCATAAATCAAGTATGGCAAAAAGGTAAACAACAGGTTCCTATTACTTCAAACAAAAGGAACACTACAGTTCCTGTTATATTACAACAGGAAACTGACCATCTCTCTCCCTCCGGGCCATCTCATGAAACTGTTTCTCAACCATTTGTTATTAATAATGATTCAGAACATCAGGATTCTTATGTTGGACATTATAATTTGCGTTCTAACAATCAAATTTTTTTAGGAGCAAGACAGAAACAACAAACTGTTCACACGTATCAGAAGGAGAAGCAGAAGAACAATTAAATAATGATTTGGTTAATTTACCAATCCCAATGATTAATACTGTTGTCGACTGTATTAATATTGATTATTGCAATTTTGGTAATATGTCCAATGAGGGTGATGATTTCAGTGACATTCCTATAATAACATCTTTATCACAAGATTCTATTATGGATGATGAAGCTAGTTTTTCTAGTAATAGTCACCCTGTGATATTGCACAACACAGATGGTGACTTCACGGTGTATAATTTTTCTAAAACAGAGATACAACCTGATTTAATAGCTTTATTATCCAAAGGGCAAACCTATGTGCCCCCCCCGTAGGTTGGATTTAGTCAAAACTATTATTGACTTAAAACTTTATACTAGAAAACTCAATTTGAACATGCTAATGGGAGATAATGTAACTAATGACCTCAGTGTGTTTAGGATCCCTAGCACCTTTAATCCACCTTTGAACCCCTTAATTAAAACATTTGAACAGTTTTGTGAATTGGATATTCACTACTTAGCACAGTCTAAAACAGATGAACACTCAAATAAAAATAAAGATTTTCTTAAAGAAAGAGATTGTTTAGACTTTATGAAAGTGAATGCAATAAGAATATGTAAGCCAGACAAGGGTGGAGGGGTTGTCATTTTTGACAACGACGACTATTCTAGTAGGATGTCAAAATTGTTAAATTCGCCCTCTTACACTGTAAGTTCACTTTCTGAATTGAATAAAGCGTATAGCTTAATTAAGAATGTAATAGAAGACCTTTACATTGAAGGGAGAATCACTCAATCTATATACAACTTTATGTCTATTTCTTTTCCCAGATTCCCTTGCTTTTTTGGCATTCCAAAAATTCATAAAAATCTGGTGAATCCACCTATGCGTCCCTTGGTCGACAGTAGAGGTTCCCCCACATATACATGTGCCAAAGTTGTAGACTTTATTTTACAAAAATATTTGGTAAACATCAAACAAATATGTAAGGATTCATGGACTTTTCTGAGGAACATCAATGACTTGGATTTTCAGGTTAGCAATAACTTCTTGACCATAGATGTCAAGGATTTATATACATGTATTCCTCATAAGGAGGCTTTAGAATGGATTAATGAGTTGTTAATACTCCAAGGGTGTCCCCCAGATAATTACTTGTTAGTAGAAGAACTGTTAAGTTTAATTCTAGAAAACAACTTTTTTGTTTTCGAAGAAAGGTTTTTTCTTCAAAAGATCGGGGTAGCCATGGGTTCCCCGTGTGGTGCTAGTGTGGCCAGTATGGTCATGGCCTATTGGGAACACCTGTATGTGAACAACAATTGTAGTTTTAAAGAACACATTGTGTTCTATACTCATTTTTTGGATGACATTTTTATACTATTTGATGGTGACGCAGCACTTAGTGAAAAATTGGTTGAGTATTTAAATACAACCACTTCCTTTCTAAAATTTACACATACGTTTGATGTTAATTCCATTGCTTATCTTGATATCACACTATCTAAGGATAGGGCTTTGGAGAGATATACTGCAGCCATCCATAGGAAAAAAACTTACTGCAATTCAATGCTTCACTTTACAAGTTGTCACCCATACCATCAAAAACGGGCCATAGTAAAAGGTCAATTGGTTCGTGCAGCATGTATTGTCACAGTTGATGCTGAATTTCATGAGGAATGTGAATACATGAAAGTGATGTTTTTAGCCCGTGATTACCCCGAGTTATTGATTAATGAAATGATTAATGAAGTTTCAATGAAACGTCAGTCACATTTTTATACACCGCTTTTAAATAAGACTAGTAATAGTCTAATCTGCAATAATGATGAGACGACTAATTTTGTTGAAGCTACTGTAATTCAGCATGACTCTAAGGTTCTATCTACTTCTTTTATTACTACATATAATTTGGATAGTAATAGTTGTTTTAGAATCTTGAAGAAAAACTGGGAAATTTTTAAGAGTGATAGTAGTGTCTTTAATAGTGTAGGTGAATACCCTCTTGTGACATATAGGAGAGGTATGAATCTTAAAACTTACTGTGAACTCAAGAAAACTAACATTGTTAGGACCCCTGGCATGTACAAATGTCAAGCCTGCAATTATTGTTCATACATTATAGAATCTAACAGGTTTAGTGTAAACAATTTACATTATAATTTGAAATGGAGAAACAATTGTAACTCTAAGTTAGTTGTGTATCTTGCTAAGTGCCAGTTTTGTCCAGCGTTTTACGTTGGCAAAACTGAAAGAAAACTTCGAAATAGTATCTATGAGCATTTGTATGCTATAAGGAAAAACAAAACTGAAAACGCTTTGGCTAAGCATGTTGGTTCCTTTCCTGACCATAAGTTTAAATTTATTATAATAGATCAAGTCCATAGTGATTTTAGAGGTGGCCCTGAGGTTCTTAAACTTGATAAAATGGAACTTTCCTGGCAAATAAGACTTAATGCCTATTGTTTGCCAGGTTTAAATGAAGGATGTATTCTGAGTAGCATATTAAAATTGAAATATTTAAGACGTTAAAAAATCTGTTGACATTTTAATATATTTTAATGTATCTTGGTTCTTTCAGTTGGTTTGTTTTATTAAGTATTTTATTATATGCTTATGGTTGCAAAATTAGTAAAAGTAAGGTGGCATTATGTATTATTGTGTAGTAACTGTTTAAGAAATTTTTAAATGATTTATGTATGTATTTTCTGATTGGTTAGTAAGGTGTATTTAAATGGGATGTTTTACTGTGTGATTTGTCTGATGAAGTTTGTGATTTGCCATAAACGAAAAGTGCATCAACTGTGTGTGTGCCTCTTTCATCCTGCTCAGTTTTTACTTAGTTCGTTTGTTTTCGTTTCCTAGTTTATATATTATATATGTATTTATCTACACATCTATATTCATATATGTGTGTTTGTGTCTGTGAGTGCATGTATATATTTGGGTCCCCTTCAGAATATCGAAGTCCTATATCAGCGAAACCCACAACATTGAGATGAAAATATCGAAGCTTCACTTCCGCAAAAGTGTACACAGCAAAAATGTTCACCGGGAAAGTAACCAATTGGCCACCAGGACAACATACAATCTGATATGGGTGGCTATGCCCCCCCATACCCCACCTAACTAAATATACTATCTCTGAGTTCACACTATAGTGGGAAAAAGGGCAAATACCTACATGGTGGCAAACTATTTCCTTTCCTTTCCTTACCCTGTCATCGTCTTTGTTGATGTGACTGTTCGCGGAAGTGAACCTTCGATATTTTCATCTCGATGATGTTAGTTTCTCTGATATGGGATTTCAATATTCTGAAGGGGACCCATATATCTGTATGTGGTTCCCATTCAGAAGCCTGAAACATCATAAGCCTGAAAATCAAAATCCTGAAACCATAAGCCTGAAAATTCAGAATCCTGAAAACTCAAAATCCTGAAAGACCAAAATCCTGAAAGACCAAAATCCTGAAACTCAAAATCCTGAAAACACAAATAATGCTAATATGTCACTATAAAGGCACTAATATCTACCAACTGACTAACCCCAATATTTGTCACTATTGCATACATGCCTAACCCTAAAATAAAACCAACCACACACTTACCTGACCCCAACACATGACCTAACACCACAGGGCTAACAATAGCAAAGCTACAATGACATCAGTATGTCTATTTTTTGTTTTCAGGATTTTGAGTTTCAGGATTTTGGTCTTTCAGGATTTTGGGCTTTCAGGATTTTGAGTTTTCAGGATTCTGAATTTTCAGGCTTTTGGTTTCAGGATTTTGATTTTCAGGCTTATGATGTTTCAGGCTTCTGAATGGGAACCCTGTATGTATATAGGCATACGTGTGTATCTGTGTGTATTTATATATATATATATGTATCTATCTATCTATATATATATATATATAGAGAGAGAGAGAGAGAGGTATAAATTTATATTTAACAAAACTAAATATATGTAAAAATACTAGAATTCTGTATAGACATTATAGTAGAATGTGAATTTATGACATCAGTTGTAGTAATTAATAATGCAGGGATCGAGCAAGTACATAAGGTTCTGTTAAGGTCACAAAAGCTGGGCTTTATCTATAATATATGCTTATGGCTGATAGATGAAAGATGTATTCATGTAATGGTCCGAATACAGAAAACATTTAACATTTATGTCCATCTGTGTCCTTAAGATGAGAAGTCAACAGCAAACTAAAAGATTGAAATAGTTAAATTTTCCATGGCTTATTTCCAGCCTATATTATATGTAAACCAATTTCCTGTTTAACATATTTTATTTGCATGTTTAAAGATGACATCAAGATGACAAGTCCTTAGGCACATACACTGACCAGAACACTGAGTACAGACAAAGAGTTCCTTTTATCTCTCGGCAGCACAGACAGATATTGCTACATCAAACATTACCACATATGTCTCTGTTACACACCACGCTGTCCATTGCCAGACCTTGGAGTAAAGCCATAATAGTAGTCAAGGAAATGTATGAAACAGAAATGTTGCGATTTTAAATTTTAGTTATTTACTTATTTGACATTTGTTGACTTGGTAAAGTCCCACTGGTCAAAAACCCATTATCAGCGGAGGTCCAGGGAGAAAAGCTCTAAATATATAGCAAAGTTAATTAAGTACAGAATGAAGAAAATTACAGCTGTTTCAGCATCTATTGACAAAGTTACAGCATCAAATTAAGTAGATAATAATATTATAAAACAAGACTTTGTATGTACAGTTAAGTTTTAGCAGCAATAAACTAAAATAAAACAAGAGTAGAGAATAAAATAAACTGTCAGCAACCGATAGATAAAATATAATAAGAGAGGCTGGACTGTACAATAAGTTATTGACAAGTATTATTTGCAAATCAGTTTAAAGTTGTAAATAGTTAGGTGAAAAGGATGGTATGAAAGAAGAGAATAGAATTAAGTACAGTATTCTAGAAAAAAAATATGTAAAGTAATGGATACGTTATCTCTAAATTAGTAATGAGAACAGGGAATGCAGAGAAGAAAATTCTTTATGAAATCACTTTATGTACATTCTGTGAATGCATAAATCATAAATAATGTATGAGGACCAAACCAGTGCAGTCATTGTACTTTGAATGAATAAATGTGTTCTCACAGACAGAAGGACTTCCTTTATTTCTGTCAGAGCTGTAGCAAAAGGCGATTGAGGTTTTGCATGTTGCAAGCAGTGGTATACCATCTGTAATTCACAATCTCAAGAATCTGTCCTCCACAATGCCATATGCGGCTTCTGCTTGCCTTTGCTGTTTCAGGACTACACTGTATGATACTATGTAGTTACATTTGCTGCCATCTTGGAAACTGTCCAAGAATAATTCCTGAAAAAATAAAAGCGTTGTTTAGGGGCCAAGGGTCATTGATGCAAAATAAAAGTTTTTTTTGAAGGTGGGCAAGCTCCCTGCATGTCCACTGTGAGGTTCTGCACCCCCACACCACTGCTAGTTTTTTTATACTAACTCCAAGATCAAGTTACAACAATTTCAGAATTAATATGTGTTTCCCCATAATTGCAATTACATTTGTTTTTTTTTTTTCATTTCCAAAGGTCGCACTTACATTTGTAGAACTTATGTTGGGAGCCACTACAATTAATTTCTTGGTTGGGAGCCACTACAATTAATTTCTTGACTCCATTCTTCAAATACATGCCAACGTTGTTATGATTGTAGATCTATTCATAATCCTGTGCACATACACATTTTTCTGTCTACCTCATCAGAAAGTTTAGTGAACACAGTGCCTATTATCTATTCTCAATTACAGCAACATAATTCACAGTGTTCAAAACAAAGTAATATAAAATCTGAAACAATTCTTTATGGAAAACAGGTTATTAATGATAAATGTGTTTTAGGCGCTTTTCTGTTTGCAGTAGCATTTAAGATATTTGAATTTGTAGCAGAAAATAGCTTTAAAATGAAACAAGAAAAACAGAGCAATCTGGCAGTCAGTAGGGATAGAAGTCTGATGGTATAGAGGCTTAAGGTTATGAACTATTAACACTATACTCCTTGTAAAGCAGGTTTGATTCTCTCAGACCCCATTTGCCTACTGTGTGAATCTGGCCAAGTCCCTTAACCAAATAGTGCTCTAGAGAAACTGACCTGGACTCATCAATGGCCTCCTGGACTGCATGTTTAGTAAATGCCTGTGAAACAAGATGAGTGTAAAAGAGACAGTGTGAAAATATCTGTAACATGAGGATTGCTGTGCCTGTACTGTTACTTTTTGAAAATGTATGAAAAGAAAAATTAACTCTTCCTCCCATTTCCTAAAGAGGGAGAGCATAAACTAGTCAGAAACAAAGCTGTTTTATAGGCACGCATGCTTTGGGAGCAAGTTCTTGACCTATTGGCCATCCAGAAGCAGAAGATATACCAGGAAAGAATTTGCAGTTAAATCATGTGTTCTCCTGCATTGCTTTTTAAGTTGTTATAGCATTGCATTGCTTTAACTTTAGTGGCAGTTTGTTAGAGAGATACAAGAGTAATGGCGCAACGTGCCATCCCCATTCCTTTACTATTTATATCAGCTTTTATCAAGTAAATAAATAAATGTATGATTGCATTCTCTATTCTGTGCTCAAGGAAATGATTTTTAAAGTTTTAAAATTTCTCCAAAGCTAACTTCACGGTTCTTAAGACAGAAGTGGCGAACTTGGTTCTTAAGACAGAAGTGGCGAACTTCATGACACCCATGCAGATGGACAATACAGTTAAGACTGCTGAATTTTACACAAATGCACACTATAAGCACCTACACGAGTGCATGGATCGTGCTATCCCAAACAGAACCAAGACACTATCGTCCAAGAAAAGGAAGCCAATCTGGTGGTCCCCTGCCATAAACAAACTCTACAACAGAAGGAAGAAACTGTTGCAAAAAAGAGTAAAATCCCATGAGTGGAGGAGCTCCCTGGTCAGCCTCAGTAAGAAGCTGAGATCCCTTATAAGATCCTGTAAATCTAACTACAAAAACAAAATCGCCACTGAATCTAGGGACAACCACAAAGCATTCTATGGCTATGTCAAGAATCTCAATTGCAACACCCAGATCTGCTCTAAGTTACAGCACAATGGAATGAAAATTACAGAACCAACTGATATTGCCAACATCCTGGCAGATAGGTTCAGTGCTAACTTTATCCCCCTCTCATCCCCTAAAGAGCCCATATCTATACAGGAAGAATGCAGAGTCCCTGTAATCACAACTATGCAGGTAAATGCTGCACTCTCTAAAGCCAAAAACACAGCATCCACGGGACCGGACAACATCCCAGGCTGTGTTTTACATGAACTTCAGAATGAATTGGCTCCCCATCTAGCACCATGTTCAATCATAGCCTCATGTCAGGCTTTGTGCCCACTGAATGGCACACAGAAACAGTTATCCCACTCCACAAAGGGGGGCCACCACTGATCCCGGGAACTATCGCCCTATTAGCCTGATGAGCCTGGTCTGTAAGGCCATGGAACGTGTCATCATGGAACTCATAAACAAAGACATTGGTAACCTCCAAACTCTGGACCTCATGCAGTTCAGGTTTGTGAATGGCAAATCATGCCTCCTGAACCTGATCGACTTCTTTGAGGCAGTCACCAAAGACATAGACGAGGCTAAGGCGGTTCACTCAGCCTATCTTGACCTCGCCAAGGTTTCCGACACCATCCCCCATTCTGGAATTATAGCTAAACTCACTAAACTATGTATAAATCCCTACAACACAAGATGGGTTGCCAACTGACTCACTGACAGAACCCACACTGTAAAAGTTGCAGACTCCAAATCTGACTTCAAACCAGTGACAAGTGGAGTACCACAGGGCTCAGTCCTGGGACCGCTCCTGTTTGGTATCTACTTCTCTGAAGTACAGACTAACACAGAAGGCCTTTGGCTAATGAAGATCGTAGATGACTGCAAACTAGGAGCCATAGTTGAGTCCACAAATGATGTGGATATCCTACAGAAGGGCCTAACTGAGACAGATGCCTGGTGTCAGAGCCATGGCCTTAAGCTCAATGCCAAAAATGCATTGTCATCCCCTTTGGTAAAAACTCTGTACCCATGAACTACCACATAGGCGGCAGTCAACTTAAAGTCAAATGTGGGATAAGAGACCTTGGGACCCAAGTGAACAGTAGTCTCTCCTTTGATAATTACATTGCCACAGGAGTCAGGAAATCCTTCTACATGGCACACCTCATCACAAAAGGGTTCTCATCCAGGAAAAAGAGGTCATTATTCCCCTCTACTCGACAATCATTAGACCCATTATAGAGTACAACGCCCCTTTTGGTATGTACCTCGCAAGACATCTGCAGCAGCTGGAAAGGCCACAGAAGTAATTCACAAAGAGGATTACTGGCCTCAAACAGATGCCCTACACTGACCATCTAAAAAAACTCCAGCTTTACATAGCATATCGCCTACTCCGAGGTGATCTCTACCTAACATATAAAGCTATGTCAAACCATGAGCTGTTGGACATGCTACACCTAAAGAAATCCCAATCCCTCCGAGCTACAGGCTCTAGGGACCTAAACCTTGTCACCATAATAAACAGGACATGCCGGAGGGATAGATTCCTATCCCAAAGACTTCCCATACTCCGGAACAAGCTACCCATCTATGTCAAGCAAAGTTCCTCATTAGCACTCTTCAAAAAAATCTTGATGAGTGGATGGGAAATAGGAAATACACCACAGGGATCACTTATGTGGCTCTGCTCGACAGGGGCACAGGAAAATAACTTTCTTGGGTGGCGTAAGCCAGGGAACCTTGTTGGCTAGGCTTACTTAGGTCCTTTGGCCAATAGCCTACTAACTACCTATGAACCTATAAAGTGAAGATGATTCATTGATTCGTAGCTGAGTGTAGCTGCAGCCAGCTTGGCTCTAGTAGTAGCCAGTTTATTTATTTATTTATTACATTTGTTTACCGGGTAGTGTGTGACTGGGCCGGGGGCCCCTTTTCAGTGGAGACCCGGGGAGAATAGCTCCACAGTATTACAGAAAACATATCTTTTTTTTCAACAGAAATACAATGCAGTCAATAGTATAGTACATTCAATAGATCAATACAAGAAATAGTGCAATAACAGCAATTGCACAATACAAGTAGTGAAATAATTTCTGTATAAGCACAATTAATAAACAGATGATAGGAGTAATGCTGAGAACAATAGTAGAAAAGGGTTAATAATTATCCTAGAGAGTAGCAAGAGCATAGCCAATGATTAGTCAGGTGTTCGTTTAGGAGTAATTGGAGGTAGATCACTAAGATTTGGCATTCGTTGCAAATCTAATTCTGTTTTTTCACTAAGTACTGCATTTAACGAAACTTATAGTGTCACCCTAAATGCTTCACCAAAAAGGCAGGCCTAAGCCCATAAGGCTCACTAAGTCTACTTCTACATAGGGAAATGTTTATTCATAGATGACTCTGTAGTTAGGCAGACAGACTCCGCACTCACCAGATGAGACAAGAAAAGGGTGACTGCAAGCTGCATGTCCTGTGTCAGGATCTGCAATGCTAGAAAGGTCCCACATTCCTTTCAGCCGCACAAATATGACTATGACCTGGTGGTGACCTGAGGTGCTTCACCTAGAGGGGCATGCACAGAGACATAATGGAACTTTTTATGCATGTGTTAGAGGCAGAAAGATACACTGTCTTGAGTACTATCTTGCTTCACCAAGAATGTGTGTAGATAACAAGACAAGATAGCTGGCTTTAAAAAAATAGCTAAGGAGTTAGTGTCATTCTAAGGGGATTCAGTATGCGTCAACCTTGTGTGACATGGTAGATATAAGACTTCATAGTTTACCATGGATGCTCTGCACCTCTCATACCATGGTTTCGGCATATTGCAGACTTTGCTGTCCCCATAGGGTCCTTTTTAGGTGGACTCCCCCCACTGGACATGCTTACATAGATTTCAAAGCAATTAAAGTAATCCCTTTGTAGTAATATTTATCACCTGCCATTTCTTCAGGCCCCTGGGTAACTGAAAGGAGAGTATCCATATTGGTTAGAAACACCATAAGCTCACATTAAATTACCCACGACCCTAATTTGGAGCTCCTGAATATATAAATCATCTTTAAAAACTCTGACTGTTACTTCATTTCTAGCTACAAACTCCAGTCAGAGTCTCCCAAAGATCATGAAAATTATCTTAATACGTTAAGGGGTTAAATATCAAACCAAGTACCTTCTTGCTGGGGTGCTTCTGTTACCTACACCTTGCTTGGTACGCTTCTGTTACCTAAGCATTGATTGTCTCTCTTACATCTCTAAAAATGGATATGTTCAGCATTTCCTAGACTTTCCTAATAACAATGCACTGTAGCAACCAAACAAGTCAACAGAACAGCTATCAATCACAAGACCAAATATAGTAAGTCTGATTTTGGTACTGGCCATCTTGTGATATCCATGCCTACACCCTCTTAAGTTGAAAGTGCACTTGCTATGACTAGTGAAACATCTTAGTCGAATTATACTAGCCAGTGTGAACAACTTCATTTTGCACTCTGAGGCCAAAATTTCCCATTTTTCTTTTTGAACTTGAACTACTGACTTTAGCATTCCAATTTTACATTGCTTCCAGAAAGTGCTGCATATCCTCATAAAACTGGTTGATTTCTTCATTTTTATCATCTGAACTTAAATCACATTCAATGTAATGGTGAATGACTTATCTCAGGGTGTGATTGAGCTCTTTCTGTAATTTTTTTTTGGATTGTCACCGAGTACTGCTTTTGACAACTTTTTATTAGCTGTGGGGACTACTCCATTTCTTCTACAACATTCTTGCCAACAGTGCATGATCTAATGATTATCTGGTTTAAATTTACTAACTCGGTCAGTTTCACTTCACTAATTCTCATCAAAACCTTACATAATCGAATCACATTACATCGAGATGAAAATAGCGAAACCTCACTTATGGGAAAGACCACATCAGCAAAAACAATGCCTGGCAAAGAACCACTTGGCCACCATGGAGGCATGTGCCCTTTTCCTCACTATAGCGTGATCTCTGAGTTGGTATATTTAGTTGGGGGGGTGGGGGGTGAAGCCTCCCAGTTCGGTGGGTTTGATTTACTGTGTTGGGTGTAATGTGTGCATGTTGGCCAGGTGGTTCCTTTCCTGGGTGTTGTTTTTGCTGATGTGGTCTTTCACATAAGTGAGGTTTTGCTATTTTCATCTCAATGCAGAGGGATTTGATTATGTGGGATTTCAACAATGTGAAGTAGAGCCCCTTAACCACACCAGGTTTACATGGGTTCATGGTGCTTATGTTTCATTTCCAGTGTCATATAAGTGTTTGCAGCATTAGGCTTTCCTTTCATCTCTGAGCACCTCAGCAGATGAGTAATTAATCTGTGCCATGATCTTTAGCATTGCATGTACTTATCATCTCTCCTTTCCCAGTAGTGTGCATAGCACATTCAGACCTAATGTTCTCATCTTTCATTGTCAAATTGACATATCCCTGGTTGCTTTTGTGCATAGAGATATTTAGTCTCTCTCATTTTACATCACACCACATACTGGCAATTTATATTTCTTTATCTGTAATAATTACTGTGGCATAGTATGATTAGACTGTTGTGTGGTAATAATTCATAATGGTTTTGCATAGTTTATAAGCTGCAGAATGATGGATGTCAGGAGACTGTGTCACAGCTCTGATTATTAGAATTTTATCTTCTTTTTAAATTGCCTTTTGTCCCGTTAACTAAAGACACATGAGCTGTAAATGATATGGGAACCTCCTGTGTAGGTAGAGTCAAGCATGTTCTTTTGCTAAAATCCCAAGACTGCATTTGTACTTCACTGTGGACTTTAGTGGATGGCTTATCAGTCTTTGCCTCAGATCTTCTTTTGCTGATATATAGAATGCTAATCCCCTTACCGTTCCCTTGAGAATAGAGAAAAGGCATTAGTCACTTCATCTATTCCCCACCTATTACCACCAGTCAGTCTCTAAGTCAAAGGTCTGTAGATATCCACTGTATGGCCTTTACTGCATTGATCACACTACCACTAGGCCCATGAGTTGTCTGATTTCTCAAGTCTTTTTTTTAATAATACAGCTAGCTGAATATGCCATTATGCTTTGAATGAACCAACATGTTGAATTAGACAGGTTCATAGATGTGTACTAGGCTAATGGCTCTGGAGCCTTTACAAGTCTAGCCCATAGGATTACCCTGGCATCATGCCACCCGACCTTAGTTTCCAGTGCCTCTGTCGAGTAGAGCCACTGGAGTGATCCCCAGGGTGAATTTTGTATTTCCCATCCACTCATCAAGATTTCTCTTGAAGAGGGCCAGTGAGGTGCTTTGTTTGACATGTATGGGAAGTCTATTCCATAACATGGGCAGTCTCTGGGTTATGAACCTGCCCCTCCAGGACATTCTGTTGATTGTGGTAATGAGGTTGAGGTCTTTGGAGCGTGTGGTGTGGAGGGATTGGGATTTCTTTAGATGTAGCATTTCTAACAGAGCTGGGTTAGACATGGCTTTGTAAGTCAAGCAGAGATCACCTCTAAGTATGCAATATGAAACAGAGGATAGTTGGAGTTTTTTGAGTCTGTCTATATAGGACAAGTGTTTAAGGCCTAGGATCCTCTTTGTGAGGTACTTTTGTGGCCTCTCCAGTTGTTGCAGATGTCTAGTGAGGTACATGCCAAATGGGACTCGATGATTGGCCTAATGAGGGAAGAGTATAGAGAGAGAGAGAGAGAGACAATGACCTTTTTCTTCCTGGATGCAAAGCCCTTAGTATTGAGATGTGCCATATAGAAGGACTTTCTGACTATAGTGGCAATGTGGTGGTCAAAAGAGAGGTTGCTGTCAACCTCTGTTCCCAGATCTCTTATAACGCCTTCTGTGTTCACTGGACTACCATCGATGTGGTAGTTCATGGGAACTGTTTTTTTCTCAAAAGAGATGATGACACATTTTTTGACATTAAGCTTAAGGCCATGGTTCTGACACATCGTTGGTCTCAGTGAGGCCTTTCTGTAGGATGTCAACATCACTTGGGGAGGTAATAATGGCTCCCAATTTGCAATCGTCTGTGAACTTTGTCAGCCAGAGTCCCTTCGTGTTGGCCTGGACTTCTGCGAAGCAGATGCCAAACATGGGAGGACCCAGGACTGATCCCTGTGGGACTCCACTCGTGACTGGTCAGCAGTCTGACTTGGAGTCAGCTACTTTCACACTGTGGTTTCTAAATGTGAGCCAGTTTGCAACCCACCTAGTGATATAGGGGTTGATGCCTAGCTTAATGAGTTTTTGCTATGATTCCTGAGTGGGGAATGGTATCAAAAGCCTTGGCTAGATCAAGGTAAGCTGTATGAACCACCTTGCCTTCATTCATCCACAGCTCTGGTGACTGACTCAAAGAAGTCAACCAAGTTGAGCAGGCATGATCTACCCTTCACAAAACCAAATTGTGTGGGATACAGAGTTTAGAGATTCCCTACATCCTTGTTTATTGGGTCCATGATGATGCGTCCATAGCTTTGCATATCAGACTTGTCAGGCTAATGGGGCGATAGTTCCCAGGGTCTGTAGTCACTCCTCCTTTGTGGAGAGGGATGACTACAGCAATGTGCAATTTGGTAGGGACAAAGCATGAGGTGAGGCTGTGATTGAACAGGGCACACAGGTGAGGTGCCAGTTCACTCTGTAATTCATGTAGAACACAGCCAGGGATATTGTCAGGTCCCATAGAAGCTGTATTCTTGGCCTTGGACAGTGCTGTTTTAACCTGTGCAGCAGTAATACTGGGTGCCTTGAAATCTACTGGTATTGTGATTAGTCCTTTGGGGGGGTTAAGTTGGCACTGAATCTGTCGGCCAGTATATTGGCAATATCTGTTGGCTCAGTATAGGAGCTACCATTGTGCAGTAGCTCAGAGCAAATCTGGGTATTGCCATGGAGGTTCTTTACATAACTATAGAAGGCCTTGTGGTTGTCTTTACTATCTGCTGCAATTCTGTTTTCATAGCTAGCTTTAGAGGATTTGATGAGGGATCTCAACTATTTGTTGAGGCTGATAAACAAGTTTTTCCAGTCTTGGGACTTCACCTTATTCTGCATCAGTTTCCTCCTTCTGTTGTACAGTTTGTTTATGGCTGGGGACCACCAGATTGGCTTCCTTTTTTTGGAGGAGAGCATGTTGGCTCTATTGGGTATGGCAAGATCCATGCATTTGTGTACGTGTTTGTAAAGTGCATTGGTGTATGATTCGGTGGTCATGCAACTATTCTCCATTTGCATGGGTGCCGTGAAGTTAGCCAGCTCTGTTCTTAGGAGCCCAAAGTTAGCTATGGAGAAGTTTTTCATGGTGGTTACCTTTACAGGGGAGGGATGCGGATTTCCAAGGTGATTAGTTTGTGGTCGGATCTCACCAGGAAGGTGTTGACTATTGGTGTAGAGAAACGGTCGCCCATGTTAGTAATGACCAGGTCAAGGATGTTGCTACCTATAGTAGGGGTAAGAACGATCTGGTCCAGGGCATTGGAATTAATGAATTCCAGGAAATGTTGGGCAAGTGTATTGGTACATGAGTAGTTTTCCCAGTTAATCGAGGGGTAGTTGAAGTCACCCAGTATGAGAGTGTTAGGTTGGACTCTAATATTCTCCAGTGTGCTTAGAAACATGGAGTGAGTGTCTTGGGACATGGTTAGGGGCCTATAACAGGCTATGACCAATCTTACCCAATGTTAGCTGCACCTGAAGATAAATGTTATGAACCCAGAATTTGCTATGGATCTGATAATTATACAATCGGGAGCCAGTAGTTAAGTTTACAGTCATTAAAGTCAACAACTACTTAGCTAACATATGTTGTTCGACAAAGCAGATGGTTGGCAGGTATGTGAGATCACTAAATTTCTAGGGGTTGAAGAATATGGTCTTTGCCCGGTGATGTTTGGTCTCAGCATCAGAATTTAAAAGTTGCAGGAAGTGTGTTGGCACAGCCCCTAACACGGGCGGTATGAGGAATATTGCCCCCTGCAAAAAGCATTTTTTTGTGCTGGTATGCTCTGAGGCTATGTCTTGGAGCAGGTACAGTGTATTGTCAATTTTGTTTCAGTTTTTTTTTGAGTCAGTGTTAGTTGCATTATCAAGTAGGTACTTAGATTCATTTTAGTGCACACATACAAATGGATGTATGCAGGTGCTGAACAAGACTGTTAACTGCAGCAAGAGTTGTGAATATGCTGAAAAATGGACCTGATTTTATTATAACATCTGCTAATTAACCAAATTGTTCCTTGTGTTTTAGATTCTTGGCAGTTATAGCAGAGGAAACATCAGCACAAACAATTTAGTGAAAGAAATACAATCCATTGCAAGTAAACCTACTGAAGACCATTTCTTCAATGTGTCTGATGAATTCGCTTTGGTTTCCATAGCTAAATCCCTTGGAGAAAGAATATTTGCTTTGGAAGGTAATACAGGAGCTTATATAATCTAAATTAATTCATCAGATGCTAACGGCAAAATGTGTAGCCTAATGAGGCAGTCTTTTATGTAACAATAAGCTATAAAAGCATTGTCAAAAGCCCTGAGTACATTAATATAAGCAAGCTATTTTTTTTCTAATTTGTCTCCTGTGTAAAGGAATCACTAAATAAATCTAAAACATACATTTGTTAAATGCATTTTATGACTGAGAACTAACCTGTGGGACCATGTTGTCTTGGCCATATTCCAAAACAGTTAATGCTTGTTGAATGCATTACATTTGTCTTGTGGGAAATCGAAGAATGTTTGTGATTCTAACAGAACATTGTCAAGCAGCATGTATTCAAGTACGTGTCCAGGTCTTTGTGCTTTGCTAATGGGCCAACACTCAGTTCCAACACACCTGCATTGTGTAATGTATCTTTACTGTTCAGTTGTCCAACCACAGATGTATGGACTCTTTATATGAAATTCTGTCCAGTAGTACAATATAAATGGGGTACCCCAGAAACATACTGAAGCAATCCTTAAGCCACATGTTGGCTAGTGCTTGAAGGAAGGAATTTAAAATGCTTCATAATGCTGTTCATCCCAACTTTGTATGCTGTGTAGCATTTCCTACTATGAAGCAAAATTACATCCAATGCAAGGGATGAACTGATGACACTCCATCTAATTTGATCAGTCCTGGGAAATGGTACCTTATATGAAACCTGCATTTCATGAAAGGCAAGACTACACTAATGGCTGTAGCTGTATCTGGCTGACACATAGTGTTAGAAGAGGCAGTGAAATTACACCCAGTTGTGTAAAGCTTTGGCTCATTACCTCTATCTGACTGGCTGTGGATACAACCATTTTCTTAGTCTGCCCAGCAAACAGTGACACTGAGACATAGTGAAAACTTTATGAGGCTCATTTGCACTTCATATTTCAGATGTGCAGTACCTCTTGGTAAACCTGTAGGATGGTTTTGGTTAGCAGCTTTGGGGCAAGGTGAAGAAGGCAGTGCTTTGATGCTTGGAGCAGCGGCTTACATGGCACCATTGTCAACAAATGTCCTTAACTTACAAATCAATATCTATGTGTTTATCTTTATCATAGCAGCTATTTTTTGTTGTTGTTTTGTTTTGCTTTTTCCTAAGTCTCAAGGCTATATTGTGCTTCTCTGATCTCTTTTAATCTGGCTCATAGGAAAACATAATGCATTTACTTTGGCTGTTATTGCACACTGACAGGATGAAATCAAAGCCTTCCAGATGAACACAAACTAAAAGGCAACTACAATACAGTGGGGTAGAAAATAAATAAGCAGACATTGAAATAGATGTATAAACAGGCAATTCACAGGTATACAGCAGACACAGACAATACAGAAGGAGGCAGAAATATCAGCAAAACATGGAGGATATTCACTTTAGATATGAAAGGAAACAAAAAAACAATGGGATATGTTATTGTAGTTTACATTCCTAGACTCCCATCTGTCTTATAAACAGTATCATGCGTGATGTATATATTCAAGTTAGCAGGCACAACCCCAGTTCCATTCTGTGAATAGATAAACTGAAGATAGAAGGGTAAATGGGCTTCACAGCTCAACAATATGAGGGTCTGTCCTAGTTTCCACTCATTGTTTAACAGCTTTGCACAGTATCCTAGTTTTTGCTTGTGTTTTTCTTCGGATACTTACGTTTCTCCTCCCCTCCCAGCATTAATCTGTTTGACTGGCTCATTAAGTTGTCAGTTTATGTTTTGTATTTACATTTGTTCTTGTGAAGTGGGCAGAAAAGAATCCAAAGAGGATGAGTTTGGTTACCTGGTTAAAAAAGAATTAAAAAATGCAGACTGTAAAAGCTAACATTTTCAAAACACAGCAGATGCATATTATTCCTTTATGGTGGGAGATGCAGTTTAACTTATTGGAGGGAAAATTAGTAGAATAAGCAGGAACAATGGTTATCGTCTGTCATTAGAATATGTGATTTTTTGATTTTAAGAAGCTATACTGTTAGCCAAAAATATTAATTTTTTTATTTTATTTTATTTTACATTTGTTAACCGGGATAGTCCGACTGGATATATGTCCATTTTCAGCAGAGGCCCGGGGAGAAAAGCTCCAAACAGTAACAAAAATATCATTACATATCACATATCATGGATAGCATAATAGAATATTTACAGAGAACATAGAGACAACCCATACAGAAATTACATATATAAATTTTATTTTTTTATTTATTTATTTTTTTACATTAAATCAATGAACTACCATTTTAATAGCTTCATTAGGAGCAGTTGTTAAGTTCAGAGTAGATAAGTCTGAAAGTTGCACTACAAGACAGGTTACATAGCAGCTGTACACAATCTGGAGAAAAGATTAGCCAGGCTTGATACAATAGCATGTCCATTTTGACCCCAGGTATTGTTAGAGCTTAGCTTTGAAATGACCTAGTGAAGAGAGTGAGGTAATCTCACGAGGTAGTGGGTTCCATGATCTG
>NC_056726.1:638561126-638651126 GCF_019279795.1 Protopterus annectens | reverse complement strand
GATGAGAGAGAAAAAAAACATATAACAAATCATTTGTTTTTTAGTCTCTTCTTCTTATCTGAAGTCTTCCAGGAAGCTTCAGTTGCCAATCTCTTTAATGAAGAACTAGCCCATTCAATTTCTTCTATTTTATCCAAAATCCTTTTTTCTTTGACAAACAGTAAAGCAGAGCCTAAATCATCGAAGACCTTAGGACCATCAGGAAGGAAGATTTTAAGCTTGGCAGGAAACAGAAGGTATGTTTTAAACTGTGCTTTTAAGCTCCCTTATTAGTGGCAGAAAAACTTTTCTTTTAGCAATTACCATGGAAGAATAGTCATTGTCAAAACGCACAGTTGTCTCATTAAACTTAACAGGAGCTTTAGCCCAAGCAGATTTAAGAACCATCTCTTTATCAAAAGATGATAGAAATCTAACTATAACTGATCTAGGATAGTTTTTGTTAGAGTTAGTATTAGCTATAGATCTATGTGCTCTTCGATACCAAAAGAGAATGCTTCTGGTAAATCTAAAGTTTTAGGGAGCCATGTTGTTAAAAAGAAGTAATATTGTTACCTTCAATATTTTCTGGCAGTCCAAAAATCCTAATGTTATTGTGCCTAGATCTATTTTCCAGGTCATCCAGCTTTGTTTGTAAATGTGTATTTTGTTTCAGCAGAAACTCAATGTTGATTTCCTGTTCTTGTATTTTATTTTCCATGTCATTCACAGCTTCTTCTATGCCTGTCATCTGGATCTTCTGTTGTTGCAGGTCCATATGTAACAAGTCTATTTGTTTTGTAGTTTTTTCTATGAAAGTGTCTATTTTAGTATCCATTTTATCCATCTTAGCAGTAAGTTGCTGGACTATAATTATCAGAGACTGAAGTTCTTTCTTGATGCTGGAGTCTTGAGAATTTGTCTTACTGGAACTCATTTCAGACTGATAAACTGACAGGAAAATTTCCAAAGTAATTTCTGACAGGAATATTATTAAGATTTCCTTTCTTTTTTAGATATAGTTCAAGAACTATATAAAACAAACATATTTAGAAAGAAAATTACTTCAAGAATTAATTTTTTAAGTAATTAATTCCTGTCAATGTAATGAAATTGGTGGAGCTGAAGAAATCTGCTGCTATCCTGTGTTCATCCTTGGCCACGCCCCCTCTACATTTACTTTTTGATTGCAGTACAAGTGTTTAGCAACAGTATTGTACATAATTAATTATTGTTAATGAAGGAATTGTGCACATAACCCACCATACTTTTTGAGGTCTCATCAGTCCCTTTAGTCTGTTCTCATTGTATATGGTATACCTCAGTTTCAGCACCTCATGCGTTTATTTCCTTTCTTTTTTTTCTCACAATGAATTTATGCTTCCCTTTTCAGCATTGTTTGTTTACTGTTATCCAACAAACGTGGCTGCTCAAATGTGAAGGCTGTTTTGTCTTCTTGATTTACCTGGGAAAGACTGGGAAATGATCTCTTCTGAATTTATGATTCTACCATATCTGCTGCCCTCACTGCATGCACTGCATACTATATTTCATCTGTTAACAACAGTACATCATTGCTTTTTAACTGAGCTGCCATTACCTTAAAGTGAGACTAAGTATAAAGGATGTGGGAGCTCAACAGCTGCCTGGCTGAAGGGGGGGGTTGCCCCCTGCAAAAAAAAAAAAAAAAAGATTGTATGAGATGCTACTCCTGCAAAATGTGATTGTATCAAAATATAACATTTGCTTGTACTGCTAGGTTGTGCAGGTGCAAGGTATACAATATTCTAAGTACTCAAGTTTGTAAAACAAAGGAAATGGGACTGAACACTTGAATTACAAAGAGCAGGTTATATGAGGAGTTGTTGGGCTCATGAAAAATGTACTTCATTGTTTGCTTGTAACAATGATAGTATCTTTCTTCTGCTGTATTGTTTTGCTCAAACAATGAGGGTTGGGGCTTGGTATAATGGCTATGGTTTATCGGCTGTAGTTTTGCCTCATAATCACAAGGTACAGGGTTTGATTCTCACCTTTGAAAGGGAAATTGGGCAGACTTAAAATGGCCTGCAAGGGCAGTTAGCTTAGTACTTACATATTAACTATACACACACATATATATATATATATATATATATATATATATATATATATATATATCTGCTAAACTGGGTGACATACATTCTCTGCAAAGACTCCATTCATAGTTTTTACTCACAAATGATTTTCATAATGTTTCATCCCTTCTTCAGTCTTCAAATCTGTTTTTAAAGAAATACTTCCTGAGCATTAAACAGTGTGGCCTGATTTCTCATCTATCTTTTACAGAATAGCTTATTCGACCAGGCAGTGCAAAATATGCTTTTCTTTCTTTTGTAATTATTATTTAAAAAGCATAAAATATCTTTCAATGCTTTTTTCAACATTGTTTCCAATGTAGACATTTGCATTTTGGCCATCTGATCTTTGTAACAGACTTTAACAAAGAATTATCCTCAGCTATGATGCTGAGAAGTAGTATCCTCATTGCTTAAACATAACAGATACGTTTTTAAATAAATCGATTGATCTACATGGGACAATTCATTTTATAAGCTAAGAACACCCTCTCTCAATGCCCCTGTAGATTGGTACCTCTTCCAGCATCTCTGTTGTTAGAGTTTACTGTAGGCTGTGCTAACATTAGCATGCATCTTATCTGTTAGTGTGGATTAGGTGTCAAATTGTCTGTTTGTTCTTGGGCCAGATTCCAAAAAAGTTGCTGTCAGTGCAAGTCTGCCCTGAATCTGAAAGACCTGCTCTTAGTGTAAGTTACTTACTTCAGTCTAAGGCCTAGCTATAAACAAGCTTACTAGGGGTATCAGACTCCAAAACACCTGCTCTCAGCCTGCTCTCTCTGTAAGTGGTCACATTCACTGAGTGCAAGTCTTTTGGAATTGGGGTCCTTGATTTGTATTAAGATGCTAGTCAGTGGCAAGTAGGTGAATTGGTAACCTGTTAGACATACTTTTTTATGTATCTGATAGGCTGCATCACAGAGTGTGTATGTACAAGTGCATAGGCACTCCCAAATATGAGATCTATCCAGGTTTTTGATCAGTTGTGACATGTGGTGAAAATGAAACCAACAAACAATCCAACAGCTTCTCATTTACATCATTCACCTATGAAAACAGACAGACCCACAAGCTAGAAGCCATAACTGGTCACTCATAAATGATTGGCACCACAGGTTCCCTCACCATTATGCCCCACAGCTTTTTTTTTTTGACTGGGTGAACATGGGACATCCTTGTTTAGTGCCTTTTGTTATATGTATAGATTCAGAGGAAAAAGGACAGAACTTAATTTCATAAATCCTTGGCTTGTGGAATCACAAAACTTATGTTTGAATATGAGTAGGGTTATCAAACCAAAACTTGGTTTGGAATAATACATAAGGAAGTTAGAATCCGGATATGATAAAACAGTAAACTTTGATCAGTAAATGTACATGCTGTGCAGAGCGTTATCCAAAACAGTGGTCAGTAAACTGAAATGTAAACAATCTTTCCTGTCTTTAATGTCAGATATTAGTACATGCCCTGTCTATGGCCCAAGTGACCTGAGTTTGATTAGTGGCTTGGTTGCTTGATGATGATGATGGCAGGCAGTATTAGCATGTCCATTCTTGGAGGGAAGAGCAGGACTGCTACAGCCATAGTCAATAAAACAAGGGCTGGCATTGTAGTGTACATCACAAAGGCAGTCTTTCTGCTGACTAGATCACCATCTGGGGGTAGTGTCTATTAATGAAGGTACAGAGTGTGTACTTGCAAGTGTAGACATTATTCAGGTTTCCAGATGATCCAGCCACTTCCTGTTGTTAGTCCTCCTCAATGATACACACTCACAGGGGAAGGTATCATGGCTCCCCCACAGAAACATGGGCAGCTTATACCCCTGTCCAGATGGTGACTGAAGTTAGGTCATACGTATGTCCTCATTTCCTTTATATGTTTGATACAAATGATGTTTTGCTTTATGTAAAGGAACTAGTACTTTTTACAGCATTATAATTTTCTTGTTTTAACTCTAAATACTTTGTGGCTGTATACCTATTCTTCTTGACTATAACACCTAGTTTTTACTTACCTCATCTCCTCTGTCTTTCTAATATATACCAGCCTTGTGAACCTGTGCCTTCAGAACCTACAAACTTGCAAACCCCCCTTGGATAGTCTCTGGAAACTAGCGTGGAATCTGAAAATACCACCTGCTCCCTGAGAGCCAGCCTTTTTAAAATCAGAGAACGTATGTACTGTCAACAATACCTGACTTTTTACCATTACTTATAGCTAAATAGCCTGTTATACCAGCCAAGTCTCCCTTTACAGATGGCCAGCAGCCTATAACCTACTAAACTTCTTCTCCCTCCTGAAAGTTTCCACCTAATTTACTCCTTGATGTGCTCTACTTACCTGGGTGTCTTACATCTCCCTACCTCCCCTGGCCTGTAGCCTACCCCCTCCAATACAAAGGATCTATAGCAATCTATTTCCTGACCACTAGGTGGCGCCTTACCCCTACTGCTCAGTATCTCTACCACAAAGGGCTCATTACTTAACCTCCTATCTCACTTCACTCTTTTGTCTTTTCTCTAGCCTTATCCCCACTCTGTCATTATCTACATCTTCCTACCCTCTTAACAGCATTAACTAACTCAATCCTACTTTTCTTATTTGCATTTGTACCTTACACTACCCTGATAAATTAATCTTGCCTAGAAGCACCCTACATTCCCCTGGTAACTTACTTCTACATTCTCTAACTCCTCACTCACCTGCTGTTCACTCTCACTTTTCTGATTGTCTTCCTTGCTTCTACACTCTTTTGTCTCTACCCTCTCCGTTCGCCCTTCGGGCTCACTCTGCTCCCCTACCCTACCCCCAAATCCCACCCACCCCCAGTGCTCCTACTTAAATAGCACTCATGACCACACCCATATCTTAACCACCCAATCACATCCATCCCTATCATCCAATCATCTAAATAGTTATAATTCTTAACACACCCACTAATTAACTTTACCTTCATCCTACCTCCTCACTTCAACAAAGAGGCTCCTCCTTTACCACAGCTATAACCTACCCTTTTACCACCAACAAACCTCCACTCCTCAAAAATAGGAACATCTATCCCCTCACAACTAAAACCACTGATCTTCATTTTATTTACCTCCTGCCTCATCACTACCTACCTCTTAACCTTTTATGATTACCCACTCTACTCCACTCTTCCTTATTTACCCAAACATACCTCTTCACCTATATCATCTGAGACTCCTACCTTCTCTAACCAAACTACTCAACCCAAATACCTTCTAGCTAAATACCACAGACTAGAACATTTAAAGTTAAGCAAACCAAAATCTCGGAAACTCCTAGACTCCTTTCAAAAACTTCTCCACTCAAAAGACTATAGACTCCTTCACTTATTGATGGATGGAGATATCAATCCTAACCCAGGGCCACATCATACCAATTCTAAGCACCACAATAAACAAGACAATTCTACTTCCACTTCACCCACTAAATCTACAAACTCTCTCTATATTGCTCATTTGAACATACAGAGTATTTGTAATAAAACCACTCAAGTTCATGCCCTTCTAGAAACCCAACAATTCGATATCTTATGTCTAACTGAAACATGGCTAAAGCCAACCATCAAAGACAATGAAATCACCCCACCTGGGTATAATATTCTTAGATTAGATCGTACTTCAAAAAAGGGTGGAGGTGTTGCAATTCTCTATAAAGCACATTTGCAAATTAGTCTTTTAGATCATACTCTTATCCCTGATAATCATGCTGAAATTCTTAGCTCTAAACTTCAAATTAACAGTACAAAAGCCTTATATATTACATGTATCTACCTTCCCCCAGGTAACAACATCAATACACTAGAATGTATCCTCAGCTCACTTGCAAACTCCCTCCCACAAGAAACAATAGTCCTAGGTGATTTCAACATTGACTGGCTTTCCTGCAATACTTCAAACCCTACCTCCCATATTAACCTTCATGGCTTTATACAACTAATAAATAGTCCTACCAGAACTAATAAAACCAGCAATAAAGAATCCATCTTAGACTGGATCCTTACAAATACTCCTCAACAAACCTATCAGTCAGGTACTCTCCCTGATGCCCTAAGTGACCACTCACTTATTTATGTTACTAGGCATAGAACCAACCTAAGACTACCTACCACATATAGAACACTACGTTCAAAAAAACATTTTAACCCTGATGAATTTATAGCTGTATTATCACAATGTAACTGGTCCCCTCTAAAAAATCTCCCTCTTAATGAAGCTGTAGAATATTTTAATTCCACATTCTTATCTATCCTGGATCATTATGCCCCAAGTCACACCATGAGAACCAAAGCTAAAGCAGCACCCTGGCTAACCAATAACACCAAGCAAAAAATTATCCTCAGAGATAAATTGTGGCCTAAATGGCGTATCACTAAAAATGTAACTAACCACCAAAACTTCAAAGAACTTAGAAACAGTACTAAAAAAGCTATCCTTCTAGACAAAAGGAACTATTACCTTCAATTACAACAAACCACCAAAAAGGACCCAAAAAAATTCTGGGCCAACATCAGTAATCTCTTATCCCCTGGCCAGTCTATCACACCTAACCCACAGGACTGCAACCCAGAGAATCTCATACAAACAGCTAACAACTTTAACTTTTTCTTTACTAATACTATTCAAACTCTAGCCAGTCATCTCTCTCCTGACACCTCTAAGCTACTCTCACCTTCCCTAAATCACCCTCCTTCCTTTCACCTTCAATCCATACCTACCTCCTATATCTTATCATTGCTCCAAAAACTAAAACCATCTACTCCTTCTGCAGACAAGCTTCCTGCTGAATTCTTGAAAATATCTGCCAAAGCAATTGCCTACCCCATCTCTATTCTGATAAATAGATCCTTAATCAAAGGTATTTTCCCCTCTATCTGGAAAATATCTCACATCATCCCACTTCACAAAGGTGGTAAGTCTAATGACTTCTCTAACTTTCGTCCTATAGCTCTCCTATCTCCAATAGCTAAAATCATGGAAAAATGTATCCACAAGCAACTATTGAATCACCTTCTGAAAAACAACCTACTTGCAAACTGTCAGCATGGTTTTAGACCCTCCCACAGTACTACCACTGCTCTTCTCTCCTTTACCAACTCCACTAACTTCAACCGTAACAATAATTACCTCTCATCCTCTATCTTCATAGACTTATCAAAAGCTTTTGACATGGTAAACCACAAACTTATTCTGCACATACTAAAATCTCTCTCACTTGATCCTCTTTCATTAACATGGTTTACATCCTACCTAGAAGACCGCCAACAAGCAGTTCTTTGGAAAAATGCACTATCCAACCTCTTCCCTACCTCTCTAGGAGTACCTCAAGGCTCTATCTTAGGCCCTCTTCTATTTTCCATCTTTATTAATGACCTCCAAGTAGCTATCCCACATACAACCTGCATACAATATGCAGACGATTCTAATATTATCTGCACTGCTAAGTCACAAACTGAACTACAGTCAATCACTCAAAAAGCTTTTACCGCTGTTGAACAATGGTTCTCTAATCGCTGCCTACTCCTTAATCCTAAGAAAACCAAATTACTATTATTCTCACCTTCCCACAGATCTACCCCACTAAACTTCACTATTCCTGCCATGGATAGCACTCTCATCTCTCCTGACTCAACAACCAAACTATTAGGTATTACTATTGACAATAATCTCACCTTTGACACTCACATCAATAACACAATAAAATTAGTTAATAAAAAAATGGGATCCCTTTACAGAATAAAACCTTCCTTTCACCTGAAGCAAGGACCACCTTAGCCAGATCACACCTGATTTCTACCCTTCTATATGCTTCCCCCATATACACTAATCTCTCCAAAAACAACCTCAATAAATAAGCAACATCTTTCCATAATATTGCTCGATTTGCCACAGGATCCCCTTACAAAACCCACCACTGACTGAACCTAAGAAATCTTGGATGGCTTGAATTTCAGAACCTACTTACACTGCAACAACTCATAATAGCTCATAAGATCCTATACCAACCAACCAAAACACCTATACTCTCTAACCTCATCTCACCATACAATAACCTGAAACATTTATGCTCTTCCAACAAACTATGGATAAATATAACCAAACCCAATAATTCTGCAGGTGACTGTCTCTTTTCCAGCTCAATTGGCAAAATATGGAATAAACTTCCCTCAGAAATCCTTTCTTTGTCCTCTCTTCCGCTTTTTAAAACACAGCTAAAAATTTATCTCAATAAACACTGGCTATGCTCTTGCACTAACCCTGATTAACTCTTTTTCCACCTCCCTTACCTTTTTCTTCCACCAAACTTCCTATAATCTATGCCTCTCATTAACATGGATGTATTTCACTGTGTGTTGAAAAAAAAATGTGTATTTTTCCACTATATATGATTAGTGTATTTTCTATGTATTTGTATATTTTCATGTACTACCTCTTTTCAATTGCCCTGTCTTTAGCATTAATGATGCTGTACCTATCTTTGTCTTTGTCTTGTTCTATTGTACTTAACTTTGTGGAGCTTTTATCCCCGGGCCTCTACTGAAAATGGACATATATCCAGCTAGACAAATGTAAAATAAAATAAATAAAATAAAATAATTTCCAGAATGCTGGTAGAGACTCAACCAACTCCTATGACTGCCTGTATGACAGCCCCTCCAGATGGTGCTTGCCACCTACACACACACACACACACACACACACACACACACACACACACGCACACACACACACACACACACACACACACACACACACACACACACACACACACACACACACACACACACACACACACACATTCTAATAGGGCTAATTCCCCAACACTGGGGAATAAATGAGCAGAATGTGACTGGGGAAACTTGAAAGTCAACCAGCACAGGGAGAAAAAGCACCTTGAAAAAATGGAATATTCAGCTTCTTTTTGGATACTATAGAAGAAAAAAATGACCAGTAGATTACAAAAAATGTATATATACAAAGTAAACTGTCCAGAAATGTGAGGTGCTTGAGTAAATAACGCAGAAGACAGATTGGCTGAGGTTACGACAAACCTCCTCACGTTCATAAAGAAGGATGAAGTGGGAGTATAATCATGGTATTTAAAGCTTTACAGCATAAACACTTACTGCACTCGGGCTGAATGTTTACCAGAGGGATAATAAACTAATGGAATTCCATAAGCCTGCATTATTTCACATTTTCCATCATTTACTGACTTTGAAGTCCAGAACACAGACCTTTTTACAGTCATGGAGAATAGAGAAAATGCACATTTGCAGTCAGCATGCCTCTCAACTGTACAGATTTTCGCAGAATGTCCAGATTTTTGCCACATACTTTTGGTCCATTTTTCATAAAATTGTGGTGCACTGGCAAATTAGTGGCAAATCATTAAAGTTTGAAGTTAGAAAATAATGACAGATATTTGAGTTTCAGACTTCATACCCTTCAGAAAATTCATGCTAATGCAAAACCTGTTATTCTGTCAACTTTGCTACCAAAACATGAATCAGCTGCAGTTAGTTGCACCAGATATACAAATACAAGATAATCCAACAAGCACGCAAACAAGCACACACAGCCAACGGAGCTTAAACTCTGCACAAAATAAGTAAATGAAAATTCCAACCAACAAAAGCATATGCAGAGTCACGGCAGAGTTGAATCAAAAGATGAATGTCCACAGTCAAATAAAGCAGTCCCAAACATCAATGATCCCTGGAAATACGTATTTATTCAAACAGACGTGAGCGCTTTCACCATTCGGCTTCCTCAGACGTTACAATATACCACATTCACATTTCATTTAAATAATAAAGAAACATTTCTCATTGGCAGTAAAAATCACATGTCCTCTATCTCTAATAATGCTACTGAAACGAACGGTGCCTAATTTCTGATTCAGTTATATGAATACACTCAGAGATTGGAAGATCATGCCTATTTTTTATTAGTTACTCTAGATGTGGTTAATTTGTTTACCACAATACCCAATGGTTTAGGTGTAACTAGTTTTCAACAGTTCTTAATGTGTAAATCTACTATTCCTGTTAAGACGGTGGAGTTGATTTCTTTATTCATGGAAACAATATTATTTAACAACGTGTTCATGTTTGGTGATTCTGTTTTTTCCCAAAGAGATGGTGTAGCAATGGGAACCCCCTGTGCCAACAGCTACGCTAATGTAGTTATGGCACAGTGGGAGGAATCCTTTTTATTTAGATCCACTTCTTTTAACAACAGTGTGGGCTTCTACAAACGTTTTGTAGACGATCTTTTCATGGTTTGGCACGGCAGTATTGAGGAGCTGGAGCGTTTTATTATTGAAATGAATGGTTCCACGAGTTTTTTGAAGTTTACTCATACTTTCTCTGAAGAAAGCATTTCATTCCTAGATGTTAGTATTGAGAGACTTCCCTCTGGACTTCTTAATACATCAATCCATCGCAAGTTATGTTATAGAAATACTTTTTTGCACAGATGCAGCATGCACCCCCGACATGTGTTCAGTAACGTCATGAAGGGGCAGCTGATGCGAGCCTCCAGGCTGAACCCGAATATGACGGGTTTTGAGGAAGAAATTGAGAGACTGAGACACATGTTTTTAAGAAGAGGGTATGAAGAATCTAATTTTAATCACATAGTTGATGAGGTATATAAGCTGCGAAATACTCTAGCGAGACCATACTTCGCTGATCAGGCCTTGGAGCAAGAAGTTGAAAAGTTCACTTCGCCTGAATATGTGAGGCCCCTTTTTTCCTTTAGTAGTGATGTCTTTCAATTGAAAGATTTAATGAGTAAGCACTGGGATATTTTAGGACTCGATCAGGAGATTAGTGAGGTTGTTGGACCGACTCCACTCATTGTATATAGGAATAAACCTAATTTGAGGAATTTACTGTGTTATAAGAATGTTTCGCCTCATGTTAGGCATGAGTTTGGGTTTAACACGATTGCATGTGGTAGATGCAACCAGTGTCGTTGGATTGACATCAGGAATAACTTTGTAAATCCACATAATGGGTTTGAGTATAGATTTGACACTGGCACAGATTGCATGAGCAAAAATGTTGTGTACTTAGCTAGGTGCACAGCATGTGAATCATTTTATATCGGCAAGACAAATAGGACACTACGTGAGAGGGTTAGGGAACATCAGTATCATATTAGGATTGGTAATGATGTTAATTCTTTAGCCAAGCATGTTATGACTAGTGGTCCCTCACACAGCTTTTTATATAGTGTCATTCAACATGTCACTTTAAACTCAAGAGGTGGTGATTTGATTAATCATACACTTGAATGCGAGTTACGTTGGATAGTTAGGTGTAAGGCAGATGTCACCCCAGGATTGAATGAGAAAGTTAATCTAAAACCTATATTGAGGAAGAGGCGATGTTTTAAACCTAAAAAACAGCACAGTTTGCCTTCTTAGGATTTTTTCCATGTATTTAGGTATCAGGAGATTCTTTATTTTTAACTGTTTATGTATGATGAGGGGATCCAGTTTTTAATTCGTTTTTTGTTTCTTGTTTTATCTATGTCCAGTTTGTGTGAGTTATGTCTGTTATATGACTATGTGTTCTGAGTCCCTACATTTATTGCACACATTTGAACTGTTTTTTACTTAAGTGAATGTTCGCTTTTATATAGTTTTAAAGTTTGTATATGTTTTGAATGATGACAGCGTAGCTTAGGCACCGATCGTTTCAGTAGCATTATTAGAGATTGAGGACATGTGATTTTTATAGCCAATGAGAAATGTTTCTTTATTATTTAAATGAAATGTGAATGTGGTATATTGTAACGTCTGAGGAAGCCGAATGGTGAAAGCGCTCACGTCTGTTTGAATAAATACGTATTTCCAGGGATCATTGATGTTTGGGACTGCTTTATTTGACTGTGGACATTCATCTTTTGATTCAACTCTGCCGTGACTCTGCATATGCTTTTGTTGGTTGGAATATACAAATACAAGAGCTTAAAACAAAAAAAGACAAAAACCTTTCAGGTATAACCCTTCTTCTTCTAGAATACTGAAGAAGGGTTATACCTGAAATATTTATTTTGTTAAATAAAGTGAGCATTTTTCACCAGGTTGTTTTTTTTTTTTTTGTTTGTTTGTTTTAAGTTCTGTCAACTTTCTAAATTTGTAAGAGCAATATTTAAAAATTGCCCCTATTTTTGGGCCTTTGTCCCACTTTTATTTAAGGCTTTGCCCAGATTTCTTGCTCTAAGAGGTTGAGAGGTATTACAGTCAGGGTTTAGGTTAACAAAATAGCAGCGAATGTTTACAGCAGAAAAGAATCACCTATTTTGTCAAAAAAAAAAGAATGCATGTACAGAGTTTGCCCAACTCAGGGGCAACACAACCATGTCAGCTTTAATAAAAATCATTCATTTTTTTCTTTAATAAGACACAATGAAAGAATAAGTGACCTGTATAGGCTTTTTCCTTTTACAAATGGAACCCCAGTAGCTGCATGCCACATTTGGAAAAAATGTGGTAGACACTGTACGTAGGTCTGGGTTACAAAAATAAATCATTTTGAAAGAGTAACATCTATTCCTTTACAATAAATGAATGCATTGGCTACAATGTTTACTAGCTTTTCTCCTTATCAGATTCTATGAATGAAGCTCTTTTATATACTTCATTTTAATATTTCATGCAGTGATCAGCTGCATGTTTTGATGGTTGTGGGGAGGGTAGGGATGAGAGGTGTTGAACAGTTTAATACCTAGACCAGCTAGTTATAATTTAAATAGTGTCATTTATTCTTTCATTAAAAATATGAATGAATGAATGAATGAATGAATGAATGAATGAATGTCAGTGAGTGATTGACCTGAACTTTCCTGTCTTGTGTTTTCCTGAATGATCAGCAGTACTTTTTGTTGATGGCAAGCAAAGTAAAGATTTATGGTATGTTCTATATACATAAAAATTTTCATTTTACATAAAATTTTAGCAATGAATGCATAACTCAGAAGTGACTGATTTCTTATCTTGGGGAAAACAAGCACTGTTTACCTCCCACTATCTTGGGAGCTGTTCCCACTTCATACTCACCCTAACCCAAATGCCCAACCATCCCAAAATATCATCACTTATATAATTACCACTCTCTACCCACCTTTACCCATAAGCCACTCCTCCTTGGCTTTCACTCTGAATGCACAAATCTCCATCTTATCATCCTGCAAACTTTAGCTCTCCCACAATCATCTATTTTATCCCTAACTTCCTGCTGCAACAACCTACACACCAAGCTCTACCTTTCAACACACTTTACTATTCGCCATGATACAAATGCAACTTATACTACCTCTGTCATTGCTTGCAGAAATAACATCTTTCCACAACAATGCCCTATATCATAATCTGCCATCCCCTACCTCATATACAATTTCTTCAAACACACCCTCTTGTCATTTCCGCATAACTGCCAACCTATTTCATCAAGTTATTATTCATCTCTTTAAGATAAAACATGTTCTATATTCACTTAATTGTCTACCTGACAAACTTTATCCTAAATTAAAATTTAAAGAAAATCGGTACTTTATCCACCTATAATACCTCTGATTATCACCCTTTAGGCATATTTCCATCCAAATCCAGACCCACTGCACCATTCAATAAGTAACCACACTCCACCAAAAACTTCTACTCCTAACACTGCTCCATGTCCAACCAAACACCTCAGGCCTCCTTTTCATTAATGTTACTTTAAGAAGTATTCAAAACAAGCTAGCTGAAGTCCATGCATGGCTAGCCCAGCAATCCCCAGATGTAATTATAGTTACAGAAACATGGCTGAAACATGATATAATATGAAAGGATTTTCTCCTACCTGGGTACAATGTTATCAGATCAGGCAGAAAAAAGGTTGGACAGGCCAAGTGGCAATACTTTACAAAAACTAAGTCATCTTATCTCTCTATCCATTTAACCCTCAAAGAATCAAAGATGCAGAAATCCTCATATGTATCCTAAAAATCAATACAAAACAATGAACATATTTTTACCACATACTCCACTGGTACAATGTACATGTATGTGTCCACTTATCTCAAGTCTAATATCTGTCAGCTGAAGCTCTTTACATAAATTCCAAATTGATGAAGCAGTATCCCTATTTAACATCATTTTTCAATGCATTCAAATATATAAATTGGTCCCTTTTAGAATTGAATGTAAAATTTAATCCAGCTCCACAGCTATCGAGACAAACTAAACTATTAGTGAATCAAAGGGAGAGAGTTTGGTATAAATGAAAACAGAACAAAACTGAAGCAAGACAGCTGAAATACTACAAACAGACAAGAAATTCAACTAAAATCAAAATCACATTAGACAAAATAAGGTATTATACAAACATACAAAGATCTACTCAACTCAGTCAGAAAATATTCTGGTCCTTAATAATTCTGCTTCGTTATTCAGGTCAACCTAATCTGTATTGTTGTTTGCATATGTACTACTACTACTACTACCCCACTGAATTTTTCACCTGCTACTACAATTAATTAACAAACAACCTATCCACGGCCTTCCTCTACTGAACATACCTGGCCTCTAAGGACCTCCTGAATTACCTCAGGCTTTGGCCATTTTGGACCGTCTGTCTCTACTACTACCCCACTGAATTTTTCACCTGCTACTACAATTAATTAACAAACAACCTATCCACGGCCTTCCTCTACTGAACATACCTGGCCTCTAAGGACCTCCTGAATTACCTCAGGCTTTGGCCACTTTGGACCATCTGTCTCTACTACTACCCCACTGAATTTTTCACCTGCTACTACAATTAATTAACAAACAACCTATCCACGGCCTTCCTCTACTGAACATACCTGGCCTCTAAGGACCTCCTGAATTACCTCAGGCTTTGGCCATTTTGGACCGTCTGTCTCTACTACTACCCCACTGAATTTTTCACCTGCTACTACAATTAATTAACAAACAACCTATCCACGGCCTTCCTCTACTGAACATACCTGGCCTCTAAGGACCTCCTGAATTACCTCAGGCTTTGGCCATTTTGGACCGTCTGTCTCTACTACTACCCCACTGAATTTTTCACCTGCTACTACAATTAATTAACAAACAACCTATCCACGGCCTTCCTCTACTGAACATACCTGGCCTCTAAGGACCTCCTGAATTACCTCAGGCTTTGGCCATTTTGGACCGTCTGTCTCTACTACTACCCCACTGAATTTTTCACCTGCTACTACAATTAATTAACAAACAACCTATCCACGGCCTTCCTCTACTGAACATACCTGGCCTCTAAGGACCTCCTGAATTACCTCAGGCTTTGGCCATTTTGGACCGTCTGTCTCTACTACTACCCCACTGAATTTTTCACCTGCTACTACAATTAATTAACAAACAACCTATCCACGGCCTTCCTCTACTGAACATACCTGGCCTCTAAGGACCTCCTGAATTACCTCAGGCTTTGGCCATTTTGGACCGTCTGTCTCTACTACTACCCCACTGAATTTTTCACCTGCTACTACAATTAATTAACAAACAACCTATCCACGACCTTCCTCTACTGAACATACCTGGCCTCTAAGGACCTCCTGAATTACCTCAGGCTTTGGCCATTTTGGACCATCTGTCTCTACTACTACCCCACTGAATTTTTCACCTGCTACTACAATTAATTAACAAACAACCTATCCACGGCCTTCCTCTACTGAACATACCTGGCCTCTAAGGACCTCCTGAATTACCTCAGGCTTTGGCCATTTTGGACCATCTGTCTCTACTACTACCCCACTGAATTTTTCACCTGCTACTACAATTAATTAACAAACAACCTATCCACGGCCTTCCTCTACTGAACATACCTGGCCTCTAAGGACCTCCTGAATTACCTCAGGCTTTGGCCATTTTGGACCGTCTGTCTCTACTACAACCCCACTGAATTTTTCACCTGCTACTACAATTAATTAACAAACAACCTATCCACGGCCTTCCTCTACTGAACATACCTGGCCTCTAAGGACCTCCTGAATTACCTCAGGCTTTGGCCATTTTGGACCGTCTGTCTCTACTACTACCCCACTGAATTTTTCACCTGCTACTACAATTAATTAACAAACAACCTATCCACGGCCTTCCTCTACTGAACATACCTGGCCTCTAAGGACCTCCTGAATTACCTCAGGCTTTGGCCATTTTGGACCATCTGTCTCTACTACTACCCCACTGAATTTTTCACCTGCTACTACAATTAATTAACAAACAACCTATCCACGGCCTTCCTCTACTGAACATACCTGGCCTCTAAGGACCTCCTGAATTACCTCAGGCTTTGGCCATTTTGGACCATCTGTCTCTACTACTACCCCACTGAATTTTTCACCTGCTACTACAATTAATTAACAAACAAATTATCCACGGCCTTCCTCTACTGAACATACCTGGCCTCTAAGGACCTCCTGAATTACCTCAGGCTTTGGCCATTTTGGACCATCTGTCTCTACTACTACCCCACTGAATTTTTCACCTGCTACTACAATTAATTAACAAACAACCTATCCACGGCCTTCCTCTACTGAACATACCTGGCCTCTAAGGACCTCCTGAATTACCTCAGGCTTTGGCCATTTTGGACCATCTGTCTCTACTACTACCCCACTGAATTTTTCACCTGCTACTACAATTAATTAACAAACAACCTATCCACGGCCTTCCTCTACTGAACATACCTGGCCTCTAAGGACCTCCTGAATTACCTCAGGCTTTGGCCATTTTGGACCGTCTGTCTCTACTACTACCCCACTGAATTTTTCACCTGCTACTACAATTAATTAACAAACAACCTATCCACGGCCTTCCTCTACTGAACATACCTGGCCTCTAAGGACCTCCTGAATTACCTCAGGCTTTGGCCATTTTGGACCGTCTGTCTCTACTACTACCCCACTGAATTTTTCACCTGCTACTACAATTAATTAACAAACAACCTATCCACGGCCTTCCTCTACTGAACATACCTGGCCTCTAAGGACCTCCTGAATTACCTCAGGCTTTGGCCATTTTGGACCGTCTGTCTCTACTACTACCCCACTGAATTTTTCACCTACTACTACAATTAATTAACAAACAACCTATCCACGGCCTTCCTCTACTGAACATACCTGGCCTCTAAGGACCTCCTGAATTACCTCAGGCTTTGGCCATTTTGGACCATCTGTCTCTACTACTACCCCACTGAATTTTTCACCTGCTACTACAATTAATTAACAAACAACCTATCCACGGCCTTCCTCTACTGAACATACCTGGCCTCTAAGGACCTCCTGAATTACCTCAGGCTTTGGCCATTTTGGACCATCTGTCTCTACTACTACCCCACTGAATTTTTCACCTGCTACTACAATTAATTAACAAACAACCTATCCACGGCCTTCCTCTACTGAACATACCTGGCCTCTAAGGACCTCCTGAATTACCTCAGGCTTTGGCCATTTTGGACCATCTGTCTCTACTACTACCCCACTGAATTTTTCACCTGCTACTACAATTAATTAACAAACAACCTATCCACGGCCTTCCTCTACTGAACATACCTGGCCTCTAAGGACCTCCTGAATTACCTCAGGCTTTGGCCATTTTGGACCATCTGTCTCTACTACAACCCCACTGAATTTTTCACCTGCTACTACAATTAATTAACAAAGTATGTTTGCACATTTGGCTCATCCTGAATGAAATTGCTTGTTCATTGGCTTGTACATATTGTTTTTGCCTCTGAATCAGGTACTCCAGCAGCCAGACTCCTCTCCCGGCCTACTTTCACCTAATAGTCCTATCCCTGTTTCTACCATTTCTTTCATCACCTTTCCATCCCTTGCCTAAGGTACTTTCTGCATCTTACTTTCTGCCCACTAGGTGGCAGTATAACACAGCTTTGTCTCCCCCTCATCTTTAATTTTCTTAGCCCAATACTCTTATCTTTTCTTCTATTTTTCTCACCTATTACCTTACTGATTCTCCCACTAGCCCCTACTTTTCCCCTCCTATCTCCTCACCCAGACTGTATTTCCTACCTTGACAAGCTTCTTGGTGCTCCGGCTCTCCTTCTGGACTGATTGGCTACGCTTTCTCCAGTAGTTGTTTCTCCTTAGACTCATATCTCTCTCTACTTTTATCCTTGCTTTCACTTTTCTTCCTCTAGTTTACCTACTCTACTTCTTCCTTTCCCAGGTTTACCTACGATAGTATTTGATTCTCCCAAAGTACCCTGCAGGTACCTCCCCTCCTTGCACACCTTCCTTACCTGCCCCTCTGTTTTTTTGTTGTCCCCTCCCTTTTTCCCACCTCATTTCCTGCCTCTACTGCTTATAAGGAGGTGACCTCTGCGGCGCCTTTCCTTTATTATCTTTCTAGTCCCTGGCTGCTGTATGCTCCTGAACCCAGAGGATATCTACAACCTGTAAGTCTCCTCAAGTGTTTTATAACTATTTTGTCTTTGGTTGCATTTATACCGCTATGTAATATTGTGCCTTGGAGGCAATTGTAATGCTTTGGAGTGTTTTGTGTTTCTGGTGCCCCCCTTGTATTTTTACATCGTTTATGGTGATTATCGCTCCTGGTATATCTCTACTGTAGCAGATCCTTTGAAGCCATTTGCATAATATAGCCTAGCGTTATTACTTAAGCTCTATGTTGTTTTTGTGACTTGCAGAGTCCTGCTCACTCTAGCTTGTTACCCGAAGGAAATATTTTGCGCATCCTCCCCACAGTTTATTAATACGGCACTGCTAGTACCTTCAGTAGATAGCGCTGCTCTTGGATAACCTGGTAGCTTAACAATTATAGGGGTGTTTTTAGCGTACTGTGTATAGCGGGGTAATTAACCTCTATTTTAGTCTTACCGACTTGAGTCTGCATTTGTTAGCCCGGGAAATTGTACTGTGCACGTACTGTGTTTAGCGGAGTAATTCAAACTCTAATTTAGTTATAGCGACTTAAGTGTAACTTTGTTAGGCTGGGAATTGTACGAGTCTAGATAGTCGTACTATGTCTGAGTGTGCTGACTACCTCACACGCTAATCTCCAGTAACTACCGATAACTGTTCTACCTGGCTTTACAGTTTAATTTTTGCTGTGGAAACTAATTATTTGTTTTATAACCACTAGTTTTAACTGTTAACACCCTATCAGCGACCTTAGCTTTAGGTCCTTTTCCACGTGGCCAGGACTGCGTAGTTCTATAAGCGAGCTTTAAACTCCATGTTGCTACATTAGCATTCCGCTTACTTTTTCCCCTCATTGAATGTAATAACGGGGGCTGAACAGCATGCTTAGACCCAGCCAGTGAATCCTAATCGGGGCTTATGCATGTATTTTTCCTAGAATAGTTTGGGCATATGTTTCCTTTGCATACTGTCGTGATAAGGTTAAGTGTACTGTAGCTTTGTCTATATCTTTCTAAATGACCTTATTTTTCATCATTGACTTGCTAGCATTGTTTTCAAGTAACGGATATGCTTTGAAACTGTGGAAAACTGTTGATTGAAGCTGTTTTAGTTCCTGACTGGTTTAAAATGTTATACCTATCCTTTTATTGTGTATACCTCTGAAGAGTCACAGGACGTTTTAAGAACTGATAGAACTGTTATATGTTACATGGGTCTCTTTCAAATTGCTCGTTTTTTCATCTGAACTGAATGTTGTTTCTCCTAATCATTAATGTAACTACTCTTAGGAAGTATTACTACAGCTTTTTAACTATTTTGCAGAAGTACAGTATTATCTAATCTCAACTGTGTAACTTAAGTCCTTTAATGAGATATTACATTTTTAACATCCTCTCTCTCTTACCTCTTCGCATTCCTAGCAACCTATCCACGGCCTTCCTCTACTGAACATACCTGGCCTCTAAGGACCTCCTGAATTACCTCAGGCTTTGGCCATTTTGGACCATCTGTCTCTACTACTACCCCACTGAATTTTTCACCTGCTACTACAATTAATTAACAAAGTATGTTTGCACATTTGGCTCATCCTGAATGAAATTGCTTGTTCATTGGCTTGTACATATTGTTTTGCCTCTGAATCAGGTACTCCAGCAGCCAGACTCCTCTCCCGGCCTACTTTCACCTAATAGTCCTATCCCTGTTTCTACCATTTCTTTCATCACCTTTCCATCCCTTGCCTAAGGTACTTTCTGCATCTTACTTTCTGCCCACTAGGTGGCAGTATAACACAGCTTTGTCTCCCCCTCATCTTTAATTTTCTTAGCCCAATACTCTTATCTTTTCTTCTATTTTTCTCACCTATTACCTTACTGATTCTCCCACTAGCCCCTACTTTTCCCCTCCTATCTCCTCACCCAGACTGTATTTCCTACCTTGACAAGCTTCTTGGTGCTCCGGCTCTCCTTCTGGACTGATTGGCTACGCTTTCTCCAGTAGTTGTTTCTGCCCCGCTTCGCTCCCCTCCCTACCCCCTTATCCCACCCACCCCACGTATCCCTACATTTATACCTAACTAGCCACACCCCTACTGCTCTAGCCTATCCCACCTACCAATCTTCATCAACATAACCTCACCTTACCATTGCCCTCCCACCCTCACTACTCTCTTGTAGATTAACCCTGTCAAACTCCCATAGCCTTCTACCTCACAGCATTTTACTTTCCCTATATTAACTACCTCTACTATCAGATCCTTGCTCCTCACCTCAACATGCCATCTAAAATCATCAAACCCCATTACATGAACAATATAACTAGAAACATCCTAGGTAAACTGTCACTCCTACTTATTTTTTCACTAGCTGTCTCACTACCTTACATCCTTACATCTTTTGAAGACAAATCCATAAACCACATTCACTACCCTCATAAGCAAACAGCCTCTAATCATTCTACAGTGACACTATCTCACTCAAATATTACATCCATCCCTTCCTATCTCCTGCCAAATATCATCGACTCTCGCATATTAAACTATATACCCTCTCATCAAAAAGAATAAAATACCTTACAAATTTCTCTTTCTTACCACAATTCCAATTTAACCCATCTACCCTAATAGATGGTGACATACATCCAACCCTGGGCCCAGAGCTACCTCTCTTGATGCCAGACCTACTATTTGTAGCCCCTCCCTCCCATCCCTTACCTCTCAATCTAATGCATTAGTTATAGGACACCTGAACATACAAAGTGTTAACAACAAAGTCACACATCTCCATTCTCTTCTTGATCTTCACTCCTTCGATATTCTCTGTCTTACAGAAACCTGGCTAAAACCCTGCACTAAAGATAATGAAATAATTCCCCCAGGTTATAACATTGTGAGACAAGATCGAAATACCCACAGAGGCGGGGGTGTAGCCCTGCTATTTAAGACAAAACTTCACATATCCTTAGTTCCCTATGAACCTCAAGTGGATACCAAGGCTGAACTTCTTTTGGCTAAACTGCAAATTAACCCAAATAAATCAATCTTTATACTCTGTATCTACCTACCCCCCGGAAACAACACTACTATAATCGAAAACATCCTTAGTTGGACATCTTCAAATTACCCTCAAGAAACTATCATATTAGGAGACCTAAACCAAGATTGGTCCTCAATAAACTCAGATAACCCCACCACCCATATTAATCTACATGGCTATTCTCAAATAATTAACACCACTACCAGGATCAACAAACCTAGCAACAAAGAAAGCATACTAGATTGGATTCTAATTAACAAACAACAACAATCCTACCTTGCAGGTACCTTACCTGATAACATTAGTGACCACTACCTAACCTATATCATAAGACTAAAGACTACTATCACTAACAACCCAGCCCTTAAAACCTCACGATATAATAAACACTTTAACCTTATCCTCTTCTTATCTGAACTAAATGCCTGCAACTGGAACCCCCTAAAAACTCTCACACTCGCTGATGCGGTTGAATATTTCAATTCTAGATTCTTATCAATCCTTGACAATCATGCACCAGAACGCACCATCAGAGTTAAAACTAAACCAGCCCCCTGGCTAACTAAAGAAACAAGACAAAAAATGTTACTCAGAAATAAATCCTGGTCTAAATGGAGATCTAGTAAATCTCCTTCAGATCAACTGATCTTTAGGCAACTCAGAAATTCTACCAAAAAAGCAATAATCGGTGACAAAAGAAACTATTATAGTAATCTCCAACAAATTAATACTAATAAACCACAACAATTTTGGGCAACCTTAAATAAGATTATTCACCCTGGTAAGACTACTACTCCGCCCCTCTGAGTCAGAAAAACACACAACCCTAGAAACTGCCAACACCTTTAACTCCTTCTTTACTGAAACCATTAACTCTCTAGCCTCTCACCTCTCCATAGATAAATCATCCATCCCTGACCCCACTTCTACTAATCTCCCTACCTTTAAACTACAACCTATCTCCACCTCCTTTATCCAAAATGTCTCCAAAACTCAAACCTTGTACCCCCTCTGCCGACAAACTTCCTGCCGAATACCTTCAAAAAGCAGCATCCATAATAGCCTACCCTGTATCCATCCTTATAAACAGAACTATCAGCGAAGAGTCCATTCCTGATATCTGGAAAATCTCATACATCACCCCCTTACATCAAGGTGGCAACTCAATGAGTACTCAATTATAGACCCATAGCCCTCTTATCACCAATAGCAAAGATTATGGAAAAATGTATACACCATCAACTAATGAATCACCTCACTAAACATAATATTCTGTCCAATTGCCAACATGGTTTTAGGCCTTTTCACAGTACTACCACTGCCCTACTTTCCTTCACTGATCTTTTCTTTTTAAATCGCAACAATAACAACCTATCTTCAGCCCTCTTTATAGACCTTTCCAAAGCTTTTGACATGGTCAACCATCCCCTACTCCTACAAATCCTGGAATCTATCTCTCTTGAACCCAAGGCTATCCACTGGTTTGCCTCTTATCTCAACAATAGAAAGCAGGCCGTCCTCTGGGGTAACAATCTCTCATCTCTGCTACCTATCACTCTTGGTGTTCCACAGGGCTCTATTCTAGGCCCTCTCCTTTTCACTCTATTCATAAATGACCTTCAATTAGCCTTACCCCAAGCAACTTGCATCCAATATGCAGATGACTCCACACTTATCTGCTCAAAAACTTCCTCTGAGTTCTGAACCCTTACTCAAAACGTCTTCAACACAGTTGAGACATGGTTCTTAAAACGCTGTTTACTTTTGAATGCTAAAAAAACCAAACTCCTCCTATTTAAGCCTACTTCTAGGTCCCCCCCACTAGAATTCTCCATCTCTTCTAACAATGGTACTGTTATATCCCTGATTCTACCACTAAGCTGCTAGGTGTGACTATAGACAACTGCCTTACTTTTGATACTCATATTAACAATACCATTAAAATAGTCAATCGAAAACTGGGCTCCCTCTACAGAATTAAAACATTCTTAACTCCCAATGCTAAAGCTACACTTGCCCACTCTCATCTTATTTCTACTCTCCTCTATGCTTCACCCATCTACACTAACCTCAAGAAGAACAATCTCTCTAAATTAGCTAACACTCTCAATAACATAGCTAGATTTGTCACGGAAACAAATTTAGAACCCATCACTGTCTGAATCTACAACAACTTCACTGGCTAGAATTTCACAACATGCTATTACTCTCTCAACTTACCTTTGTCCATAGAATATTCTACCAACCTAACAATACACCTATCCTCTCTAATCTCTTTACCCCTTATACAAACCTAAATTCCCTTCGGTCCTCTAACAAACCTCTAGTTACTATATGTAAATCTAATAACTCGGCTGGTGACTCCCTTTTCTCCAACACCATTGGTAAGTCTTGGAATCAGCTTCCCACTGAACTCACTTCCATCACATCTCCTATTCTCTTTAAACAAAAACTAAAAACACACTTAACAAAACACTGGCTGTGCCCCTGTCTCAATCCTGACTAACCATGGCTCAGTAGTCTCTCACCTTTCTATCCTCCCTACTCTAAACCTGCTCTCTACTATTCCAGTCTCATACTTATACACTTTCCTCTCTCTTTTCTTATCTATCATGTTCTTTTTTTTCTCTCTTACCTCCTACCATATTTTAGTCCAAATCTGATAATTTTAAGTATTACTAAACCAGGACTTAATTTTTTATGTTGAGCACAATACTTACTTATCCTATCAAACTATGTTCCCTTCATTTTGTTTTGTATTGACTGTCTGTACAATTTGTGGAGCTTTTCTCCCCGGGCCTCTGCTGAAAAAGGAGTTGTCTCCAGTTAGACTAGCCCGGTTAACAAATGTTAAATAAATAAAATAAATAAAATAAAATGTTTTAACCTGGATGCTCTTCCTGACGCAACCTTCCCCATTTAGCCGGGCTTGGGACCTGCACGAAGAAATATACTGGCTTGTGCATCCCCAGTGGCTGTTGATGATCAAGAAGAGGAGGAGGAGTGTGAGGGCAACACCAAGGATCAAATGGTAGAAACTGAAAAAGGGTGATTGTGAGGTGGAGTTTAGGGAAGAGTTAAGACAGGCACTGGGTGGCAGTGAAGTGTTACCGAATAGCTGGATAACAACACCAGAGGGAGATGGCTAGAAAAGTGCTTGGTGTGACATCTGGACAGAGGAAGGAGGACAAGGAGACCTGGTGATGGGATGAGGAAGTACAGGAGAGTATACAGAGAAAAAGGTTGGCGAAGAAGAAGTGGGATTGTCAGAGAGATGAAGAAAGTGAGTATAAGGAGATGAGGTGCATGGCAAAGAGAGAGGTGGCAAAGGCTAAGGTTAAGGCATATGGGGAGTTGAATGAAAGGTTGGACACTAAGGAGGGAGAAAAGGACCTGTACCGATTGGCTAGACAGAGGGACCGAGCTAGTAAAGATATGCAGCGGGTAAGGGTGATAAAGGATAATGAGGCAAACATACTCACAAGCGAGGAGAGTGTGTTGAGCAGATGGAAAGAGTACTTTGAGAGGTTGATGAATGAAGAGAATGAGAGAGAGAGAGAGAAGGTTGGATGATGTGGGGACAGTGAATCAGGAAGTGCAACGGATTAGCAAGGAGGAAGTAAGAATAGCTATGACGATGATGAAGAATGGAAAGGCTGTTCGTCCAGATGAAACACCCGTGGAAGCATGGAGGTGTTTAGGCGAAATGACAGTGGAGTATTTAAAAAGATTATCTAATGATATCTTGGAAAGTGAGTGGATGCCTGATGAGTGAAGAAAAAGTGTTTTGGCACTGATTTTTAAGAATAAGGTTGATGTGCAGATCTGTAGTAACTACAGAGGGGTAAAACTGATCAGTCACAGCATGAAGTTATGGGAAACAGTAGTGGAAGCTAGGTTAAGAAGGGAGGTGAGGATTAGTGATCAGCAGTATGGTTTCATACCAGGAAAGAGCGCTACAGATGCTATGTTTGCTCTGAGAGTGTTGATGGAGAAGTACAGAGAAGGTCAGAAGGAGTTGCATTGTGTCTTTGTGGACTTAGAAAAAGCATATGACAGGGTGCCTAGAGAGGAGTTGTGGTATTGTATGAGGAAATTGGGAGTAGCAGAGAAGTATGTAAGAGTGGTACAGGATATGTACGAGGGTAGTGTGACAGTCAGGTCTGCGGGGGAAGTGATGGATGCATTTATGGTGGAGGTGGGATTACATCAAGGATTAGCTCTGAGCCCTTCCTTATTTGCAATGGTGATGGACAGGTTGACAGACGAGATCAGACAGGAGTCCCTATGGACTATGATGTTTGCAGATGGCATTGTGATCTGTAGTGAGAGTAGGGAACAGGTGGAGGAAACCCTGGAGAGATGGAGGTATGCTCTAGAGAGGAGAAGAATGAAGGTCAGTAGGGCTAAGACAGAATATGTGTGTGTGAATGAGACGGAGGATAGAGGAATGGTGAGGATGCAGGAAGTAGAGTTGGCAAAGGTGGATGAGTTTAAGTACTTGGGATCAGCAGTTCAGAGTAATGGTGACTGTGGAAGAGAGGTAAAGAAGAGAGTACAGACAGGGTGGAGTGGGTGGAGAAGAGTGTCAGGAGTGATTTGTTACAGGCGAATACCACTAAGAGTGAAAGGGAAGGTCTACAAGAGGGTAGTGAGACCAGCTATGTTATATGGTTTGGAGACAGTGTCATTGACAAAAAGGCAGGAGTCAGAGCTGGAAGTGGCAGATGTTAAGATTTGCACTAGGTGTGACAAGAGTGGATAGGATTAGGAATAAGTATATTAGAGGGTCAGCCCAGGTTGGATGGTTTAGAGACAAAGCCAGAGAGGCAAGAATGCGGTGGTTTGGCCATGTGCTGAAGAGGGATGCTGGGTATATTGGAAAAAAGATGCTAAGGATGGAGCTGCCAGGTAAGAGGAAAAGAGGAAGGCCTAAGATAAGGTTTATGGATTTGGTGAGAGAGGACATGCAGGTGGTTGATGTGACAGAGCAACATGCAGAGGACAGGAAGAAATGGAAATGGATGATCTACTGTGGCGACCCCTAACAGGAACAGCCAAAAAAAAAAAAGATTCAGGTCAGCCTAATAACCCAACTTCCTGTCTAACCATTCTAAAAGCACTGCTAAACAATTCACCTCATATTTCATCTATAGTGTATTCTCTCAAATAAAACAATGCAGCCCCTAACATTCCTCACCCATGAAATTGCTCAACCCCACTAATAAACTATGTTTCCAGCCCATAGTCTCTTCCAGTATCAAAAGATTTCTCCTCAAGCTAAAAACCTGCTACTTGTTTCCCAGACAACCTACCAGCAGAATACATCAAGCTTGCAGCTGATGCATTGACCAGTCTTGCCTATGTACTAATTAATGAGCAATCAAGGAAAGCTATGTCCCCGAGTTCTGGACAAAAATATTATGTATTACCTCTGCATAAAGGTGGGAATTCCACCGATCTCTCCAGTTATTGGCCCATTGTCATTCTGTCATCACTTTCTAACATTCTAGAAAAATGTATCCAAACCCAACTACTTACCTATCTCTCTGATAATAATCTCCTATCTACCATACAACGCAGATTTCATTCAACACATCACATGACTTTCACTACTCTTCTTAGCGTCACTATTACCATCAGCCAAAGGAGAAATGAAGACAACGTCGACTTATCAAACACCTTTGATACTGCATCCTGCCAAACAGTGCTAAAAAATCTGTATTCATTGTGACTAGGGTCACCAGTTCTCTCCTGGTTTAATAGACTCTGTACAGAAGATACCCTAGCCAAGGATCAAACTAGTGAACCTCTTGCTGTGAGGTGACAGCACTGCCCATTACACCACTGTGCAACCATCTGCTTTTTCTGTGTGTCCAAAATCTGCAACATCATCCAACTCATTCTAAAACAAACTCATAACCTCATAACCTTTACACAACATCTTAAAATACATGTGTTGGAAACATGGTCATATTCATGCCATTTACCAAGGGAATAAGTCAACTCCTTAATGCCCACTAAACCGTATCCTCCAAATGCCATTCATATTCATACACTTGAAAAACTCTTATTGATATCCTACATCTTCCTCATCTGGCTACTCACTCATTACCTACAAACCCTCTCTATCTACCCATCCCATACCTTTTCACTTACTCCCTCTGTTAATCCAGCTCTCTCATACTCCTCATCAAGACTACTCCACTGTGTTCTTCATCCCTCTCAGCTCTCCAAATTTTTGCAGAATGTCAAGATTTTTGCCTTGTATCTGTGGTCTGTTCCTCATAAAATTTATGGTTTTCTGTAAATCACTAAGGAGTGAAGTCATAAATAATTACATACATTTGAGTTTCAGACTTCATTTTCTTCATAAAATGCATAATAACACAAATCCAGTTACTTTAGCAACTTTCTAAGTTTGTAAGAACAATATTTAAAATGTGTCCCTAGCTTTGGGCCTTTGCCTCCCCCCCACCATTATTTTAGGCTTTGTCCAGTTTTCTTGCACTAACATGTTGAGAGGTGTACTGGTCTTCTTTCAGCTCCATATCCCTGTATCTGTTTACTGCCATTCTGCTGTACTTTGCAATCTTCTCTATTGTCTTTCAACTCATTAGTCTTACATCTACTTATCACCATTCTTCAGTACTTTACAAACTATTCTCCATATCTTTCTTACCTTGCCTATATAAGCCAAATCACTCATCTGTGAATGCTGTATATAAACCTAAAGCTAGAAGCCAGTGTTAATAATGCACTGAATAGTGTAGTAGTTTTTGTTCTTAGCTATTGATTGCTCACACATATCTTAGTCTACTGTCCCTCGATGCTGAATATTAAAGACCTTTAACTATGTCGGTAACATATCCACCAATCTGGGAAATTATACACCCATCAGCCTAACTAGCCTGATCTGCAACACCATGGAATGGATTATCGTGGACCTCATTAACAGGGACAATGGCAACTGCCAAACACTCAACTCCACACAGTTTGGCTTTGTCAAGGGGAGGTCATGTTTGTTAAATCTGGCTGACTTCTCTTGAGACAGTCACCAAAGCCATAGTCAAGGGGAAGACAGGGCATACCTCCTACCCTGATTGGCCAAAGCCTTTGACACTATTCCCCACTCGGGCATAATAGATAAAGTCTCTCAACTAAGCAACCAGATGGGTAGCAAACTGGTTCACTGATAGAACCCACCTAATCAAAATAGGGGAAACCACCTCAAGCAGTAGACCCATAATGAGTGGCATACCCCAGGGATCGATCTTAGAGCCTCTGTTATTTGGGATATACTTCTCTGAGGTGCAGGCCAGAATCTGTGGGCTATGGCTGAACAAGTGATGTGGACATCCTCCAAGAGGGTCTCACCCAAACAAATGAGTGGTGCGAGAAACATAGCCTCAGGCTGAATGCCAAAAAATGCATCATGATCCCCTTTTTTGCTGAGTGACATCCCCACATATTATCACATTAATAACAATGTCCTAAGTACGTAATCATTTGTGAGGGATTTGGGCACCCAAGTTGAGAGCAACCTGACTATTGACCATCATGTTGCTTTCTTTGAATGGAAAGCTTTCTATATGGCTCACCTCATAAGTAAGGGTATCTCATCCAGGGACAAGGAGGTCATAATATCCCTGTATTCTTCCCTTATAAGACCAATTATTGAGTACAATGTCCCCTTTGGCATGTACCTCACAAAGCACATGCAGCAGTTGGAGAGACCACAGAGATTCCTCACCAGGAGAATCCAGGGCCTCAAACATCTACCCTACACAGCTAGGCTAAAAGCACTGTCCCTCTACTCAGTTTCACACAGGCTCCACAGAGTTGACCTCTGTCTGCCATACAAAGCAATCTCAGACCCCACCTTGATGGGACTGCTGCATATCCGCAAGTCAAGCTCCACTCGAGTAACCTGCATGTGCTATCTCAACCTGATCTGTGACATCACTAGGACTTGGTGGCAGGACAGATTTGTGTCCCAGAGACTCCCCCATCTGTGGACTAGACTCCGTCTCCACATCAAGCAGAGTACCTCATTATCCCCCTTTTTAGGCACAACCTGGATAACTGGATGGGAAAAAAGAAGTTATGTTCTTACCATAACGTTCCATCTGTGATGTGGATGTTCAGTTATTACTTACTGATGGATGTTGGTTCCATCCTCAGAACCTAGTCGGCCTTATAACAAGCTTGTGCCAGCCAAAAAACTCTCGAGCTAAGCTTTCCCATAGTGCCCCTCTCCCTGTTACCTCAGATCGAGTTTGCCTATGATAAGGAATGCAGAGGCTTTTTCTGAGCAAGTTCCCTAATATGGGATTTGGACCAAATCCGAACCTCCAGGAGCCCCTTAGAGAGGGAAGGAGTGGTGGGAAGTAATGAATGAATTAAGATCAATAACACAGATGGAATGTTATGGTAAGAACTTAACTTTATCTGATGTTGTTAATCTTCATTCATTCATTCTTTATTGATGGGACAGAGTCCCTAGCTACTGTATGTCTTGGGAGGCCCTATGGAAGGATGTTCCTGAGTACCATTGAACCAAAGGATGTGCTCCCCCTGGAGACCAAATCCAATTTGTAATGAGTGATAAAGGTATGAGAGGTGGCCATGTTGCAGCTACACAGATATCATCCATGGAAGCCCTTGAATGAAAAGCAACAGAAGTCGCCACCGATCTGGTTGAGTGTGCTTTGACCTTACTCAGTAGAGGAATTTTACTATGTTTGTAGGTGAAGCATATACAATTTCACAACCATTTAGATAAAGTTACCTTGGAGACAGAGTTTCCCAAAGTTGGTCCTGAGTAGGAAACAAATAACTGGTTGGATTTCCGTACTGATTTCGTTTTGTCTAGGTAAAATCATAATTGTCTATGTACATCCAGTAAATGAAGGCAGTATTCTCCTTTATTTGAGAAGTTTGGAAAAAAGACTGGTAGATCAATTGTCTGATTAATAGTCAATTCTGAAATAACTTTGGGCAGAAAGGAAGGGTTAGTCCGGAGTGATACTCTGTCCTTATGAAAGACCATGTAAGGGCGTTTTATGCACAAGGCTTTAAATTCAGATATGCGTCTTAATGAGGTGATAGTCATCAAAAATAGGGATTTCCAGGATAAGAATTTTGTATCACAAGTGACAGCAGGTTTGAAAGGTGATTATGTCAAGGATTGCAGAACTAGTGTCAAACTCCAAGGTTCGATTGGTTCTTTGAAGAATGGTCTGATGTGTGAGATCTCTTTCAAAAAGGTTTTACAGAAGTGATGGGAAATTAAGGATGAGTCTTGGAATCCATTGTGGAAGTCTGAGATAGCAGCCAGATGTATGCGAATAGTGGTGGTGACTGCTCCTGAATGAAGAAGGCTTGACAAATAATCCAGTATCGTACTAACTGGAGCTGAGTAGGGGTCTAGTTCTTTCTGTCAAGACCAAATAAGGAATCTCTTCCACTTGTTAAGATATATTTTCCTGGTGGATGGTTTGTGTGAAGCCAGAAGACTGTTATGTACATGGGAGGAAAGGTTATTCTGCCTGGCAATTACTGGAAGTAGAGAAACCAAGCTGTCAGCTTGAGACTGGATATGTTTGGATATATAAACCCCTGCAGGTGTGACAGTAATTCCGGAGTTGGATCCAGAATCCATGGTTGGTGTGCTAGGTGAGGCCAAAGGACGGGAAACCAAACTTGTCAGGGCCAGTTGAGTGCAATGAGGATTACTCTGCTTCTCAACCGAAGGGCCTTCTTTAGAAATTGTGGGATCAGGGGAAGGGGAGAGAAAGCATAAAGAAGTCCCATGGGTCAATCGTGTATTAGAGCATCCCTCGGGGACTGCCGCTGTGGGAAAATTAGGGCAAAGTAGCTGCTGCATTTGTGATTTGCTGGAGATGCAAATAGGTCGCAGGAAGGCTAGCTCCTGTGACTGAAGATCTTTGCCACTATGGTTGAATTGAGGGACCACTCGTGAGGCAGGAGGATGCAACTGCTCAGTTTGTCTGCAATCACGTTGGAATCCACGGGAATGTGCATTGTTATCAGAAAGCAGTTGGATGCTGTCGCCTATTGCCAAATTCTCATGGCCTCTTGACACAACGGGTAGGACTTGGTTCCCCCTTGTTTTTTGATATACCAGGCCACCAACATGTTGCCAGACTGGATAGCAATTGTCCCTGATGGGAGGACAGATTGAAAGGCTTGCAATGCTAGAAGCACCACCCTCAGTTCTAGAACATTAATATGCAGATCGGCCTCCAGAGGGGACCAAGTGCCTTGGACTGTCATTCCTTGGAAGTGCCCCCCACCCTATCAGGGAAGCATCCATGGTCACTATGGCCTTGGGCTAAGAGGGGAAGAAATGGTGACTCCATGGGTCTTTTTCTGGCTTCATCCACCAAATTAAATCTTGTTTGCATCGGTTTGTTATGCAGATCTGAAAGGACATAGGGTGATTTGAAGGGGAACACTGTGTTAGTAGTAGCCATTGAAGAAGTCTCATGTGTAGTCTGGCCAGGGGAACTATTGTCATCAATGCTGCCATTGATCCTAGCAGTTTAAGTACAGCCCGAGCTGGAACTTTGTCCTGAGAGAGTATCACCCGGAGTTGGGACCTCAGTCTTTTTAATCCATGACATGGAAGGAAGACTAGGCAAGACTGAGTATTGAAAGTTGCTCCTATGAATTCCAAGGTTTGAGAAGGAGTCAACTTGCATTTCTCCTTGTTTATTAAGATTCCTAGGTATTTTGCTAGTTTCAGAGTGTAATGTAAGGCTGTAACCAGTAGACACTTGGTGGGGGCAGTAAGGAGCTAATTGTCTAAATACGGAAATACCTGGAATCCTTTCAGTCTCAAGTGAGCTGTTATCACTGCCATGCATTTGGTGAACACTCTGGGGGCCATAGAGAGTCCAAAGGGCAGTGCCTGGAATTGGTAATGATTGGCTCCCAGCCAGAAGTGAAGGAATCTTCGGCAACTTTTGTTCATTTTTATGTGGTAATACGTATCCTGAAGATGTACTGAGCACATCCAATCATCTTTCTCCAGGAAGGGCAGGATAGACTGAACCGTGACCATCCGTAATTTTCTTTGGTTGACAAATTTATTTAGGATACTGAGATCCAAGATCAGTCTCCAGTCTCCTGTCTTTTTTGGCACTAAAAAGAACCCTGAGTAAAATTCAGATCCTATTTGGTCTAGTGGGACTGCTTGGATGACTCTTTTTTGAAGCAGCTTTTGTATTTCTTGAGCTGCTGCTTCCATTTGGCAGGGTGGAACATTGGGAATGTGCCTTAATGGCTTTGGGCAAATATTGAAGGGTATGTGGTAACCTCTGGTGATTATATTCTGCACCCAAGAATCTGTGGTTAATGTTTGGCAGGCAGGGTGGTGCAGAGAGAAACATCCCCCGACTGCTTCTAGTGGAAAGAAATCGGGCTGCTCTTCAGGAGCACTGGTAGGGCTGTCCAGAAAAGGAATATCTGGACTCCTGGTTACTTGGACCCCCTCTGTCTCTGTAGGGGCATCTTCCAGATGAGTTACCCCCTCTGCCCCATGGGGCAAACTTGCCACGTGTGTCACAGAAAGGATCCTGGGATTTTTTGTGCCACATCTTTCCACTCCTCTGATCCCTAGAGTAGGATCGCTGGGGGGTGGAAACACGCACACCCATTGTAGACAGGGTCTTGCCATCCTTTTCACACCTGGCTAACATGTCTTTTATTTTCAGGCCAAAGAGAAAGGATGCTTCCACTGAAGCATTGAAAAAAGAAGGCTTAAAAGGGTTCACAAAATCACAAAAGCTCATCCAGGCATGACGTCTCATGACAACGCTCAAACCCGCTGCTCTAGCTGCCCCTTTGGTAGAGTGAGAGATCAACCACATAGACAAGTTAGATATAGATTCCAGGGTTGCAAGCTGTGAGGCAACTTTGTCATGTACCTTGTTAGAGACTGCTCCTGCTAAGGTTCCCGAGTGTTCTGAAATTAAGTCTCTCTTGAGTCTGGTAAAGTGTGCCAAGTAATTCAAGGACCAAATTGTAAAGGTCAGTGAGGCAAACACTCACTTCCCTATCCTGGCCATTGCCCGAGACTCCCTGTTTTGGGGATCTACAGTATGGCTTTCCTCGGCGAGCTCCTTTTTAGTGGCTGACACCACCACCATAGCATCTACCAGTAGGCCTTTGGACCAGTGTGGACTTTCTTCTGGTGGGGACAAAATTTTGTCTAGTCTCCTGGGAATTGGTTCAGCAGTATCAGGACTCTTCCATCCACACTGCACAATGAGCTGGACTAGTTTGTCTGCAGGTGGGGTCACCCAAGAAGTAGGGGGTCAAGCACGAAAAGCCTGCAAGAATACAGACTCCTCAGAGGAGGAGTTGGTGGGCTTCCAGCCTTCCCACTGTTTTAAAATGTTCAGTATGTCTCCAAAGGAGACATCCTCAGGGGGTGACTGTGGGGACCCCTCCCCTTCATCATAGTCCATATCTTCAGTGAGCGATTCTTTGGGGGAGTCCACGTGCTTCCTCTTACATGATCTCTTATGTGGTACCTCCTTAGTAGGGACATCTGAAGAGGACTCAGAAGAGAGGGTGCCCTGTAGTAGGGTATCTTGACAGTCTTGTGCTTGATGTCCCAGTGTGGTGGACTGTGTCAGCTGCATTTCAGATGGAGGATATATAAGGTACTCTGACGCTGATGGAACCATCTGTGTGCCTGCAGAGGCAAGGGCCATCTCCATCACCTGGAAAGCTGGCCAACCCAAGAGGGATGGGAGCCCAGAACTGAGAAGGACAACCTCAGAACTGGGGTCGCACCCATGAGTCCACTCCCAGGGAAGGATCCCAAAAAGGACTTAGTGCTGCCAAGTCTCCCGGAACCGTAGTGAACAGCACCATAAAAAAACAGGTGCCATACTAGGGGTCATGGGTGCTGGCAGCTCAGTCATGATCCCGAGGATGGCTTGGCTCTGAATGTGTTGAGGGCCAAAGGGTCTGCTCCCAAACCATGGTGAGGTCTACCACTGAAACCAAAGAAGCTGGAACCGGGATACACATTGGTGTCAAGGGTTTCAACACCTTCAAGGAGGTCAAAGGAGGAGAATATGTAGGAGTCTGTGAAGAACCCCCCCCCCCGGCTCCAGTTGGGAGGGAGGTTTTGGAAGGTGTTGCGATTCCTCTGGCCATCAGAAGCTTATCCACAAGTCTCACCACATAAAATTCCGAGAGGCTCCTGGAGGAGTGGGTTGATATCCCCGACGCAGTCAGGCCTTTCCAAGAAAGGGCTGAACTGTTGCCCAAAAACGGATCTGCCGTAGGGGAATATTGGGTCCGAGGGGCTGTTTCATCTATCAGCACCATGGCCTCAGGACCAGTCAGATGTATAGGTGGGGGGGAGTGATCGCTGCTTGGAGTACTATTTTTGGTGCCAAAAAGGACGGAGCCAAAGTAGTAATTAAGGATATCGATAGTACACTGGTTATTATCAGTACCATGGCTGGTGCCAGAGACAATGTTACTGAGAACAGTACTGAGTTGGATAGACGAGGTCCTGGAACTGAGGACGGCACCGTGGAAGGGAGCTGAAGCACCGGTACTGAAGTTGTTGGTGCCAGTTTGGGGATTTTTGCCTTTAGTTCCGAAGACTTTTTATCAGTACCATGAGGGGAAGAAGGTACGGAATGGCTTTTTCATTTCTGCTCCTTCTTAGGAGGGGTTGAGCCTTCTGACCCAGAAATAGACTCTGAAAAGGGAGTTTTTAGATGACCCTTGAGTATTAATTTGTTTTTCCTCTCAGTTAAAGTGCAAGAGCTAAAACCTTTACAAATGTCACTTGGCGGTTGTACAGATAAGTGCAGAACACCCAGGCAGTAAACGCATGAATGATGTGTGTCCGAGTTTGGCATTTTGCGACCGCATTGGTTGCAGTGTTTGAATCCTGCTGTTCCCTTCTTTTCAGACATAGCGGAGCAAGATTTAACTAAAGTAATGTAACTATAAACAAGAAAATGCACACTCTATCAGAAAACAGAAGATTAAAGTGTTTTTTTTTTTTTTTGATAGAAGACAAAAAAAGGAAAGGGAAAGGATACCAACAATGGTATTAAAAATTACCTCAAAGGGTAGGAAATTTAGAGAAAATAGAGGGAGGAAAGGCCTGTACCAATGATGGTAGTGAGAGTACCAAATTGGTAGAAAAAGGGCAAAAAGATAGAAAGGGCACTCAGAAAAGGTGTAGAAGTTTAGCAACTAATGAGAAGGGAGAAAATTATAGATTTTGAAGAAGAAACCTGTGGAAAGAGTTTTAATAAAGATATATTTCTATATTATTTAGCTGAGAGCTGGCTTGACACGTCTTAATATCTATGCAGCAAATGAGATCTGAGGTAACAGGGAGAGGGATACTATGGAAAATCTTAGCTTGAGAGTTTTTTGGCTGGCACGAGCTTCTTATAAGCCCGACTCGGTTCCGAGGACGGAACCGCACCCATCAGTAAGGAATGAATGAAGATTAACAACATCAGATCAGAAAATACACCCCTGGGATTCCACCTGTGTCCCTGTTGGACAGGGGCTTTGGGTGCTGACGTGTCTAAGCATGAGCTAAACTGTTGGCTAGGCTTATAACAGCCTCAGGGCCAATAGCCTAGTAACTTTCTATGATCCTGCGTACAGTGCAAATAACTATTTTCCGCTGTATTACATCTACTTAGCTGTTCTTAATGTTTTTCGTATGTTGTTATTTTTTATTTTTTGGCTTAATAGCTACTGTAAGACTACCTACTCATTTCTCTAACATGCACCTTCTTTCTAACCATTAACTGGTAATTGTTAATAATGTGTTTTTATTATACTTGTACTGTAATCCTCTATAAGCTTAACGTATATATTCTGCCTGAAGCTTTTCTGCCAGGGTATCTGCTGTAAAAGGATTGCTATTGGGCTATTCCAGTAAACAAATGATAACAAATAAGTAAACTCTTTTCTACTTTTAATCTCAGACACATACACACACACACACACACACACACACACACACACACACACACACACACACACACACACAGAGTTATGCAAAGCCCATTTCAGAGCCACCTGGAACATCACCGCTAATTCTCACTGATCTAAAGAGGCAGTATTCACCCCCACCCTAAATTCTTGTGTCCTAGTGTTTAACCGTATTTTTGCTCTTTACACCAAGTTACATGTGGAGTGACAATTAAAGGCTTTTAATTTTTTCACTTATTCTTTTATGTTAAATAGTGCTGTCTGCCTCAGCAAGGTCAAGCAATGCTATTCGGGGGGTAGGGGAAATATACAGACAGACCACCGCTGAATCAGCATTTGCAGCAGCATTGTGTAAAAGTGTGGAGATTTCATGCTACATGGATGAAATAATCTTTACTCCAACTGACTTTTTCTTTGTTTTTAATGTAATATCTATTGTTCTATACTGCATGATGTGTTTAGTTTTGCAGGTTATAAAATAAAGTGCTGTTACTTCTGACTTGCAAGCTGTACTGTCTTTAATGAGGAATGTGGCAGGAAAACAACACAGTATGCCATACTGACGTATGTATTTGTATTAAAAGGAAAGAAAAATGCTTTTCTTGGATGAAATTTTCACCTTTGCACCATGATATTGGCATACTTCTTGTTTAGTAGAAGAAGAGGGTGTTTCATGTTTTGACTGTATGTCACACATTCCCATGGCTTGTGTTCTACACTGGCCTCTAACACTCTGAAACATAAGGGTAGGCCCCAGGTTAGCCACAGGAAAAATGTAGTACTAACCAACAAATAACCTTCTTAATCAAATGGATATATTTACTGAGAATAAACAAGGATGTGGATGAATGCAGAACAGTTCTGAATTTTATTTTATTTTAATTTATATTTTATATTTGTTTTCCCAGGTAGTTGGCAAAAAGATGAGATCCACAAATTTAGAAACTGAATAATGAAACAGCATGCAAAGTGAGATATGCTTTGTCCCTAGTTTTATGTTTACTGGCATGGGCCAGTATATCATAGACAAGGATTATATGCTGCCTCCTAAAGCACGGCATACACATCTAGATTCACTAATAAAGAAAAGATGTTTGAGGATTACAGTTAATATACATACCCAAGGCTATGCAAACTGTGAAATCCATTTACTCTGTATCATGTATATCACTCCTGCAATAACTGTGCATTTATAGTGCCTTATTTCACATAACTGAACTGGAGACTTAAACCTCTTTTATTAGACAGGTTCCACTTAAAAGCTAGGTTGTTGATTTATTCTCTTCTGTATTGTGCATGCTTTCTATAGTCACAAAAAAAAAATAACCCACAAAAATAGGGTGGCTATTGTCCCATATGTTAAGATTTTTGTTAGGTAGGGTGGAAATATTACACAGAAGTAAAGACTAGTGTCAGTGAAACAACTTTCAGGCAGGCAGTGAAATCATATGTGAAACATGGTTTGCTATAGTTTTGTCGATTTCACTGCAAGCGAATTATCGTTTCTACGAACCATGAAAACGAAAATCCACTGCAGCGAACGACAAAAATTTTGAATGCAGAAGTGGCGAATGTTCGAATTCAACATAATTCGAATATTCACCACACTTCCGCAAACGGAAGTACTGTGTGCTGCACCGTCCCACACCCTCTGCTACTTAGATATACAAATGCCGAGATCACACTATAGTGAGTGAAAGGGTACATTTTCCAATCCCCACCATAATGTGATCTGCATGAAAATGTAGAAATGCACAACAGCGAATGCTGTATTACATTCAGAGTTGTACATTTCTACATTTTTGCATTCAATCTTCCTATTCTACCAAATGGGTCAATTCGGACTAATGTGAATTGCACAGAGTCTTATCGTCCATTTGATAGTAAACTGTAGAACATGTACAACTACATGCAGAATTACTGAACATACCTCTCAAAATCTTACAGCAAGAAATCTAGACAAAGCCATGAGTAAAAGTGGGACAAAGGACAAAAATAGGGACAATTTTTAAATATTGCTCTTACAAACTTAGAAAGTTGATAGGGTAACAGGTTTTGCATTAGCATGAATTTTCTGAAGGGTATGAAGTCTGAAACTCAAATGCTGTCATTATTTTCTAACTTCAATCTTTAATGATTTGCCACTAATTTGCCAGAAAACCACAATTTTATGGAAAATGGACCAAATGTAAGAGGCAAAAATCCAGACATTCCGCAAAAATCTGTACAGTTGAAGTATGTTGCTGAACCATTTTACTACTAAATGAGAGCTTCACAAAGTACTGCTTATGCAAAGGAAAGTCCTCATTTCCTGACAGTAACTTTCAGGCATTCATATACAACTGAGTTAACACACAAGCAAAACTAGCATATAGTATAGTTTGTCCAAAAGTCTCCCAACCTCAGTCAGACCACATGCAACCTACAGCTTTTATTTGCTGCTCAGAAGTTTCTCCTTACTACCAATTCCTTATTCAAAATGTTTTAATCTTGCTGTGTTAGAAAAGCTTCAGAGTTAATTACAGTGACAGAAGTGGTACTTGATATACAGTCAATTAACGGAATTCGAGTCACAATGGAAAATTGAAAAGAAAATACTGATTATTTCTGGATAATGTTGTACTCATTAAACAAAGAAGTAGTAACCTGCTTATTATTTTTGTCTGTTCAACGTTACTAACAGCGAATCGCTTCTGGTGGAGATGGAGAAAAAATGAAATTCTTTGGGCAGTCTATTCATGGAGAGCTTGATTTAAATGGTGATGGCCTAGTTGATGTGACTATTGGCGGGCTTGGAGGTGCTGCACTCTTCTGGTAAGTATTTTATATGAGGCACAGCTCAATCAAATGACTGCTGAGTGTAGCTGTTTGTAAATGACAGTAGCTGCTGTCAGCATACGCTGCTAGGCATATGTGTTTAGTAAACACAGCATCTGTTACCTTTGCTAAATGTCTTTTAACTTTTATAGTCAAGCACATCATTTCAGTATTTATAAATTCCCTCCTTTGCTGACAGATTCCTAAGCTCAATCGTGTAACAGTACTCAAACCAGACATGGCAGTACATCCCACTGACATGATGAAAGTTGAGAAAATGTCTATATACAGCATACAGCAGTATCAAGTTGCATAAAAGTAACTTTTCATCTTGTGGTTATTTTCATGGATTGCGTTAAGATCAGTATTGTATTTTGCATAGTACTTTTTATTAAAGTCCCACAAATATCAGCAGAAAGTGTCTACTTAATTCATTGTTTGACATTCCAACAGCAGAGGGATGTGTCACTTTAAGACTGCCAGTTTAGAACTAAAAAATTCATGCAGACTGCACTACTCTCACTAAGTAGATTGCCAGACTTGTGATAGTCTGTAACAATCTCCTTTGCACAGCTAAAAAACATAGCTTTCTCTATATATTGGTGGATTTAGCTATTGAAAAAAAAAACATTATATATATATATATATATATATATATATATATATATATATATATATATATATATATATATATATATATATATATATATATATATATATGTGGTTCCCCTTGAGCTAATCAAAGAACCAAAAAGTTGACTTACTTAACAGTGAGATGAAAACAACGAAGCATTCAAAACAGCAAACTCCCGGAATGGTGAATTTCGTCACCGGGATACTAATCACATTGCCACCGCTGATTACCTTGGCCCTTTTTTCCACTGTAGTGCAATGTCAGAGTTGGAATATTTAGTTGGTGGGTGTGGGGGCAAAGCCCCCAACTTCAGTGTGTTTTATTTGTGTAGTTTTTTTTTTTTTTTTTTTTTTTTTTGTCAGCGGTGGCCAAGTGGTTGGTTTCCTGGAGGAAATATTTGCCATTCCGGGACTTCACTATTTTGAATGTTTTGTTGTTGTTGTCTCAATGTGGTCAACTTTTTGGTTCTCCAGTTATTTAAAGTAGAGCCATATATATATTTTTTTTTTCATTAAGGTGCCAAAGAGTCTGCGGAACACATTTAACTGGCTTTTCAAAAAAAGTGCAAGCAAAAAAGCATACAAACACACACACACACACACACACAAAACACAACACACACACACACACACACACACACACACACACACACAAAACAACACACACACACACACACACACACACACACACACACACACACACACACACACACACACACACAAAACAACACACACATACAAACACACAGATCTTCAAAGCTTCTTCTACCTCAAACACTAGAACAGAAGCAATGCTTCAGCAATCAATGTACTGTACTACTGCAATAATTTCATATCCTATCAAGTGTCACCTACCTTCAGGCCATCTCACATCATGAGACATTTCCTTAACCTGTTAGGTCATGTCCAGGTCATTCCCATCACAAGTGCTAGTAGCACATCTCACCTGCTCAGCTACTGGTGCTATGCAAGCAATTAGAATGCATACTTTCTTCCTAGTTCACTGCCCGAGTAAATCTAAAAAGTCTAGAGTCCAGACTGCATAGACTCAGAGTAGACTATAGTACTTCATTACTGACAAATGTACTTTTTGTTGATTATATCACTGTGTGATTCTGTCCCTGATGTTCTTCAGCAAGAACATGAGGTGAGTGTCCTTCAAGGCTACTTTTTTTGGGTGGTTCCAAGTAAGTTTGTACTGCCGATAGATTAAATTCAGATTACATACTTAACCTTTCCAGTCCTTCACTAAACACTGCTGGTGTACAGAACTCAGCCTTTAGGCGTTTTCCCTGTTCTTTGTTCATTATCTCATCCTCAAGAACTCCAAATAGCTTGCTGTTTTTTATATCCATAGTCTCCCTAAGCCTCACAAGGTCATTGTATTGTTCACAACACTGCAACATGCTATATATTTAGTCCTGTCTGTCCTCAGAGGAAAATGCCACCTATGGGAAAAAACATCCCTTATTCTGCAGTTTACATCTGATCTTGTTTTCTCTGATTTGACTTTATAATAAAACAGATTGAGAATTCTCCTGAATAGGATCCCTCATTCAGCATTCTCTCTTAACAACACCAGCACTATGTCCCCTTAAACATGATGAGATGGTTCACTGTTTCAGAGTTAAGCGTTTTATCTACTCCCTCATTTCTCATCTGTCTTTTATGACTGTTGTCTCTTCTTACCAATGTTCATCACATATCTCTTGCAGTATGAGTCTTCACTCTGCTGTTTCTTTCCCAAAATAACTGTCGCCATTTCATTGAGTAACTTTTTTGGCTTGGCAGCAAGGTTTTTTTTTCACCTATGACAGTCTGTGACAATCTCCTTTGCACAGCAAAAATGTAGCTGGACTCATTCAATTTGCTGTTGAAATAGGGAAGCATTGATTGTTAAAGGGATGTGGTTGCAAGTAGTAAATTACAATTGGATGGATTGCTACTTGAATATTTTTTTTCTTGTAAAAAATCATTACTAGCACTGTTTCTATTGCAGCAGAAGTGATTCAATTTTTTTTTTGAGATTTCTCTAAGGTTGTTTGGTCATAGAGTCGGGAATTGGTATATGCAAATGAGGCACTGGGGAGTTCTTGCTTCCCTGTCCCAGAAAAAAATATTTATTTATTTTATTTTTTTCTTTTTCTTCCATCTGGGGCAGTGACTAATTGTATTTATCCAGCTGGGGCTTCAACAGTAGTTCCTTGAGGACATGTAGTTGAACTAAATATATATATATATCATATGGTAACGTATTTCTTTGTCTATCTCTGTCTTTTTCAATACCTATATCAGTATCTATCCATCCATCTATCTATTCATTTATCTATCTATATGTATTTGGTAGCCACGCAGGTAGTCAAGATCTAGAGATTCACTTCAGACAGAATCCAGGCAAAGGTAATAGATACATTATTTTTGCATCTATGAAAACAGTCAAGAATAATCAAGTACAAATATGTGCAACAATTACAAATTAATCTAGATGCAATTAATACAGGCTTCTCCAACAGTTTAAATGTTTTTAAAAGATGTACATAGAAGCTAACTTGATTGCTTACAGAAGTAAAAGCATACTCACTGTCCATCCAGCATAAGACATTTGTACACAAGCAGGACAAGCCTTTAAATGCTACATATGTTAAATGGAAGGGGATCCAGTATCTGTCTGCCTGGGATGACATGACCGACAGACCATGATGCTTTGCCAGAGATAGTCTGCACTTGTCGACCCTGGGATTCAGGTTATTGGCTAAGGCTCTTGCCACCCCTATAGTGCCTTTTTTTTAGGCAAAGTTCAAAGGACAAAACCACCACTGTAACAGGTACAAGCATGCAAAATTTGAAGGTAATGCTAGTCAATGCTAGAAGTCTGAACCTCAAAATGCACTCTCTCGAGGCACTCCTAAAAATGGAGAACATCGATATCTGTGCAGTAACTGAGACCTGGTTCAAGGCTCCAGAGATCACCCCTGCAATACCAGGCTACAACTCTTACCACACTTTTCGGCCACCAAACCAGGACCGGAACGCTAAAGGTGGAGGAGTGTCCATACTCACCAAGGATATTCACAACACCAGGCTAGTTGCCCAACACAATGCATCTGAAATTCTCCAGGTGTAACTAACACTAGGTAAGACTGCAATCCAAATTGCAGCTTGCTACATATCCCCCACCATGCCCCAAGATTCTCACTACACCTTTCTAAACATACTGGAAAACATTAAGATACAACCAAACACCCTAATACTGAGTGATTTCACTTACCCTGCCACTAACTGGGAAAACTACTCGTGTACCAAAACCTTTGCTCAGTGGTTCTTGGAATTCATAAATTCCAATGCCATGGATCAACTAATCCTTAGTCCCACCAGGTGCTCCAATATCCTAAACCTGGTCATTACCAACATGGGAAATTGATGCTCCACACCTATGGTTACCACCTCATTGGTGAGGTCTGACCATAAACTAATCATTGTTGACACCTACATCCCACCCCCACCACCCAGTAAGGAAACCTCTGTAAAAAACTTCTCCAAAGCCAACTTCATGCTACTCAAGTCAGAAGTAACAAATTTCATGACACCCAAGCAGATGGGAACTGAAAGATCGACTGCTGAATCCTACACCAAGGCACTGTATGAGCACATCCACTCGTGCATGAATCGTGCCATCCCCAACAGAACCAAGACGGTCTCCTCCAAAAAAAGGAAGCCAATCTGGTGGTCCTTTGCCATAAACAAACTTTAAAAAAAAGGAAGAAACTGTTGCAGAAAAGAGGAAAATCCCTGGATGCAAAAAACTCCCTTACCAGCCTCAGTAAGAAGCTGAGATCCCTCATAAAATCCTCCAAAGCTAGTTATGAAAATAAAATTGCCAAAGATTTCAAAGAAAACCACAAGGCATTCTATAGCTATGTCAAGAATCTAAATGGCAATACTCAGATCTGCTCTGTGCTGCAACAGAATGGCATTAAATATACTGATCCAAAGGATATTGTCAATATCCTAGCAGATCGATTCAGTGCAAACTTCACCCCCCTCTCACCCCCTAAAGGGCCCATCTCAATTCCAAAAGTTTGCCAGATTCCAGTAATAACGGCCACACAGGTAAAAAACGCACTCTCCAAAGCTAAGAATACACCATCCATGGGACCAGACGACATCCCAGGCTGTGTACTACATGAACTACAAAATGAATTGGCACCTCACCTAAGTGTCATGTTTAATCATAGCCTCACCTCAGGCTTCATGCCAACTGAGTGGTGCACAGCTACAGTTATCCCATTCCACAAGGGGGGATCCACCTTGAATCCCGGGAGCTACCGCCCCATCAGTCTGATGAGCCTGATCTGCAAGGCCATGGAACATATTATCATGGAACTTATAAACAAAGATTGACAACCTTCAAACACTAGACCCCACCCAGTTTGGGTTTGTGAAGGGTCAAACTTGTCTCATGAACCTGATTGACTTCTTCGAATCATTCTCCAGAGCCATGGACAAGGGTAAGGTGGTCCACACAGCCTATCTGGACCTCGCCAAGGCCTTCAACACCATCCCCCACTCTGGAATCATAGATAAACTTACTAAGCTGGGCATTAATCCCTACGTCACTCGATGGGTTGCCAACTGGCTTACTGACAGAACCTGACTCCAAATCCAGCTCCAGACAAGTGACAAGTGGAGTACCTCAGGGTTCAGTCCTGGGACCGCTCTTGTTTGGCATCTACTTCTCTGAAGTACAGGCCAACACTAAGGGACTCTGACTAACAAAGTTCACAGATGACTGCAAACAGGGAGCAATTATTGAATCCCTAAATGATGTGGATAGTCTACAAAAGGGTCTTATGGAAACAGATGCTTGGTGCCAGAGCCATGGGCTCAAGCTCAATGCCAAGAAATGTATAGTTATCCCCTTTGGGAAAAAAACATGTACCCATGATATACCACATAGGTGGCAGTACACTAAACACTGAAAGTGTGATAAGAGACTTAGGGACACAGGTGGACAGTGGTCTCACCTTCGATAACCACATCACCACAACAGTCAGGAAATTCTTCTATGTGGCACTCCTCATCACTAAGGGCTTTTCATCCAGAAAAAAGGAGGTCATTGTCCCACTGTACCCATCCCTCATTAGACCCATTATAGAATACAATGCCCCGTTTGGTATGTAAATCTCAAGACATCTGTAACAACTGGAAAGGCCGCAGAAATACCTCACTAAAAGAATCACAGGCCTGAAGCAGATGCCCTATGCTGGCCGTCTAAAAAAATTTCACTTATACTCTGTTGCATATCATCTACTCAGAGGCAATCTCTGCTTAACATACAAGGCTTGTCAAACCCCAAGCTGTTGGACATGCTACACTTAAAGAAATCCCAACCCTCAGAGACACATGCTCCAGGGATCTAAACCTTGTCATCACAATGGACAAAACATGCTGGAGGGATAGGTTCCTGAGCCAGAGACTCCCCAGACTCTGGAATAGACTGCCCATACATGTCAAGCAGAGAGTCTCTTTGGCCCACTTCAAAAGGAACCTTGATGATTGGATGAGAGATAGGAAATTCACCCCGGGGATCATGTCAGTTACCCTGCTAGACAGGGGCCCAGGGAAGTATATACTGTGGGTAAAAATAGCCAGGGAATTGTTATGGCTAGGCTTGTATAGGCCCTATGTACAAGCCTGGTACCAACCTATGAACCTGTGAAAGTGAAGTAATAAACATAATATAACAGGTAAACATGTTAGTAAGTTTACCAGCTAAGCTGAAATAGCTTAGCATAGTAAATGAAAATGTATTTATATCAGTAGCATTGGGAAATTGTGAGTGTATCTAACTATAAATATTTCTATCCTGCTTCTAGATCTTAAGACAGCTGCTTTTAATGGTTAAAGGATAACAGTATCCTACAAAGTGTTATTTTTCAGAAAATGCAATTAGGCAGTGCAGAGCACGAAAGTGATTAGAGTAAAAATTAAAATAATAAGGATGTAGCAGCCGCTATTGTCCCCTGCCTACTCCCACAAACACCCAAACTAACATAGGCATTGCGACCATTTTATTGAACTTACACAAAAACCATTGAACTGATCATAATAATTATAAGAAAGCAACTTAACATGCAAACAATTTTCAGTTAAACCTTCTGATGGGAGAAATCATGGTAGTGTATCAAAAGGGTTCCTATCAGCAGACTGAAGATGCATGTTTTCAAATGTGTCTTGGTCGAACTGACAAAACCAAAATGGCAAAATATCAAATCGGCATGTAAGCAAATACTTTCTCTGGCAAAGAAATCGCTTCGCCGCTTCGGTACTTTGCCGTTTTTGGCACTGTAATGCAGTCTCGGAGTTGGTATATTTAAGTAGGGGGGGTTGGGGGGCACAGCCCCCCATGTCGGGGGTGTGAGGGGGGTGAAGCCCCCACTTAATCTCATGTTTTAATGTGCTTTCTTTTTTTTTTTTTTTGTTGGAACAGCGATTTTTTTTCCCTTGGAAAAAAATTGCTGTTCTGACAGTTCAGTTTTGTAAGCTTTCGCTTACATGGGGTCGATTAATCACCGTTCACTTACCTAAGTGTTCGGTGATCTAATATAGACCCTATCAAAACCATGCTCTCCTCGCTGGCTTGTCCAACCTCATGCCCCTTGGCACACTAGGCATTATTGGTGCACAGTGTTTGATCTGCTCACTTACCTCAAGTATCAAACTAACCAAGTGGCCCAGGAAAGTAGATGGGAATTCAAAAAAGAAAGGTCACTGCAGATCCTCCCTTTGCCTCACTAAAAGAAGTGTGTGTATGTGTGTGCGTGTGTGTATGTGTGTGTGTGTGTGTGTGTGTGTGTGTGTGTGTGTGTGTGTGTGGGGGGGGGTCTTCAAAGCTTCTCTGCAATAATGGCACTGGTAAATGGTAAACTAACTGTGGATCAGAATGCAACATGTCCTTTCTACTGCTTTGTTGACTGGGGGCAAATTTCTCTACCAGTGAAGATCTGCTTCCACAAAAATGCAAACTCACATAGGCATTGCAGCCATTGTATTTAACTGACACAAATAAAATGAACTGATCACCATTACTATAACCAAGTAAATTATTGCAGTGACAGTGCAACCAATCTATAATTAAACCTTCTGGCCAATGTAATATGGGTAGCAGACTAAAACCACCACCCCCTCCTGGGTTTTTCTAACCAGTGTCTCTTGGTACACTATACATTAATGGGGTGCAGCATTTGGACTGCTAACTCACCGCAACCAGCAAACTAGCCTAGTGGCCCAGCAAAGTAGGGGGAAAATGCAAGGAGAAAGGCCATAGTGCAGCCACTGACCAGTCAGGAACCTGCCTGTTTCCACCTTCCTGCCTATAATATGTCATTGCTACCCTCAGTCAACCCTGGGCAAGTGATACATGTTTACCTAAAGCTTTGTGCCATTAGAGAAGGGTAGCCTCCCAATAAATTGATAACTACGTAACAAACTTAATACCACTGGATGCTGTTAAATAACTGACAGCATGATGCTGTCAAAATTTAAATAAAACAACTAATTTGTCAGACAAGTTAAAAACAAAATGTATTTACTTGAGCAAGTCATAAAGCATCCTGCACACAAAATGAAAGGTGAAGTTTAAACAAGTCCAGATCAATGTTACATAAATGTACACCATCTGGATGGAATCTAAGTTGTCTCAGCTGATGCAGGAATCAGCATGCTAGTCCACTGATCCTGGGAATAACAGCCAACCAAACCAACACCGTATTTAGAATGGACCCCTGAGCAATGAGATGCTGAGCCCCTGGATGATGAGAATTCTGAAGATGTCAGCCAACAGGCAATGCTTTTGACAACATGTCAATGCCATTCCCACAAATATGAATCAGTAGGAGGTGTGGCTGTCCTATTCATTTAATTATACTGTCAAGAGTCAGTAGCAACTGAAAACAGTGTAAACTAGGGTAGCCTTTCTAGATGATTTCCACAGAAGCTGAATTCAAGCCTAGAAGTTAGCTGTTCAGCCTTATGGATACCACCTTGGATGCTAACATAATGAAAGAGTGGCCAGAAATGATAATATGAATAAATTCCACAATAAAATGCAACTGACACACGTTAAAAGGGATAATATGGCAGTACTCCCCAATATACTGAAGAAAACCTGATGTCACTGATTGCCCACATCTCAATGACCCCAACAGATGGTCTCTTTCTGGCTAGTTCTGATGGTCTGCCAAAACAAAGAGAAATCACTTTGCTGCCAAGAGCTTGAACACCAACTTCCACTCAAAAATCCTGAAACACAATCTACTAATGGTGGCGCTTATGGCACTGGACAGAGAACTTGGTAGGATGCCCTGTCTGAAACCACCTGCTGGCCACAATCTCACTGGTCAATTTGGACCTATGTAATTGAATAAAAAAAGCTTGCTTGTAAAGATATAAATCCTCCCTAATGAGTGACTGGAGAAGTACATTGACCTGCAATGTCCCCCAGGACATAAGAGTAGCTAACACAACGCATGTGTGGAATCTTTAAGAATGGCATGAGCTCCCTTTAATATGACACCCAATAGGTTCTTGTCAATGGGACACTTGCCACCTTTAGTACAACCAATGACTTTCTTCAAAACCTAAGATTGCCCTAGAAATAATCTAGGACTTGGGAAAGTCTAGGTAGCCTGAAATCCTTGCCAAGAATATGGGAGCTTATAAAGATGAATATATAGCATTTTCCCATCCTCATTAACATTCACCTTGAGTTAAGGCTCTGGTCAGTTAATCATCATGACCAACTCTTCTATGAAGGTGGACATCTTAGACTAGGAATGCCACTATTCTGCACTAATCAGCCAAAGATAAGTTGGGATCAGGTAAGCTTCTTCTCTTCAACCAGGGACAGTCTGAGAAACCTGAAAAGTTGCAATTGAGAAAGATTGTCAGCTGTTTCATTGCATCTCCCTGAAATGTGTCTGGCAGTGAATGAAAAATTGATCTGAAGACTTTAAAGCGCTAACATCCTTAATAACTGGACCCACCTGGACTTGGACATCTTCCTGTGGAGCACCTGTACAGCTGCCAGGTTATCAGAGTGGAAAACGACTCTATTGGTTTGGCCAGGCCTTCTTTCTTGACCTCTGCTAAGGAGACCCCCAACTCCTGAAAACCTCAGGTAAATAGCTATATACCTTCTGGGGAGCTACTATGTTCCCATTTCCAGTAAAGAGCTGTACTTAATTTCTTGAACATGGCACATGCCATAGTACACCCTGTGGGCATGACCATGCCAAAGTAAAATAGCCTGTTCACACAAATGCCCAACAAAGGCCAGTCTTCTATCCTGATTGTCAGCAAGTAAAATGTAGCTTCTATATCCAGTTTCCCTAATCAGGGGTCAGGAAAAGTCTTAATAATGTTAATGGCATCATCCAGTGATGAATATTAGGACTGCACCTCACATTGGTCAATGCTATCATTGAGTGACAATCTTGATGGGAATGAGAGATGATGAATAAATCTGTGCTGATCCGCTTTTTGTTGGGTTCCAAACCCAGGGACAAGACCTGATGGATAGTGTTGCCAACATTTTATGTCAAAAATTCTGGACATGTGCATGAAAGCAAAATGAGTGTAATTTTGGTCCCCCCCACACACACACACACACACACACACACACACACACTGTCATTCCAGTGTCCCATTACGTGGCTATTTCTCCATTTCTCCCCAGTTGCCATAAGTGTACTCACTGTTTTCTGCTTTACTTCTATAATGATTATATATATTTGGATTTAATTTAAATCTTTAATTTCAGATAGACCTTTGCTAAACAAAGCATTGCAGTCTGACAATGAAAACAGGTATAGCATTAAAACTTCTCTGCATTTGAAACTCACATTCACTGAAACAGCATTAAAACTCTCATTCAATAAAATGCATATGGTCAGTGGCAAATTAAGTTTACCTTTGGGCTGTTTTCAAATCATAGGCCCCTTGCACACATTTTTAGGACTATGCAAAAGTTTATTGATTCACCTTCCTGATTGTATTCAATTATAATATATAATAATTATTTATTATTATTTATTTATTTGACATTTGTTAACTGGGTTAGTCCATCTGAGCTAATGGCCCATTTTCAGTGGAGACCTGAGTAGAAAAGCTCCAGCAATACAAAGATAAAAAGATAACATAGTAGGCAATATACAAAACTCAGGAAAAACAGTGCAGTAATACAACAAAAGCAAAAATTATGTATGCAACATAGCCAAAGTTACATAATCAGGTGAAACGAATATCTGTAATAAAAATAAAACAAAATGCAATAAATACAACTAGTACATTTAAGTATTTACAATAATGACATTTATTACCCAAGTAGCATAATGTAGTATTGTCTAGTGAGCCTATTAATCATTGAATTATTAGATGTAGACACATAGTGAAAAGAAAAAGAAAGGAAAATGCAGATTATGGAGGATTTAGGCAAGGACAGGCTTTTGAGTTCAGAAAGTAGTGCTTGACTTCAGTTTTAAAGCAGCTGGGACTAGTGATGCTACGAATGTGAGGTGGTAGCCAATTCCACTCAAGGGACACAGTGTTTATAGAGGAGTTTATCACAACTTTTTTTGGGTTTATAGATATCTAGAAGTTGCTGGCCAGAACTACGAAGAGACCGGGTTGGGGTTTAAGGGGATACTAAGGCAGAGAGTGATGGCCAGGCTAGCAGTTTAATGAGTAGTGAGTGAGTAAGCTGCAGCTGGGCAGGTAGTAAGAGCTGTGGGAATTCTAGCCATTGAAGCTGTTTCAGGGCAAGGCAATGATGGGATTTATAAGACTGGTTACTGGCGAATCTGGCTATGTTATTGCAAGCTTGTTCTAGTTTGGAGAGAAGGTTTAACTAGAGATGAGTTAGGATAGGGGAGACGTAGAAGAGACATGGAAGGAGATAGGCTTGAGCATGGGTGGGTTTGGAGTTGGGAGCAAGAAATTTCTTATTCCTGTAGGGAAGACCCAGTTTTTTGTTAGTTTTTTTTTTGATATAATGTTGGATGTGGATGTCAAATTTGAGTTGGTCATCGAATATTGTACCCAGTAACCCAGTGTGAGGCTCAGCTTTGATAAGAGTGTTATCTAGCGAAGAAATAGTAAAGGTGGATTTAAGGTGGTGGAGAGTTTTTGGAGGTTGAATATAAGTTGATGCTGTGTGAGCCATTTTTCCACAGATGAGAAGGAGTTTGGGTGATAAAAAGAAGTTTAGAGATGTTGTCAGCACAAGAGATTAGAGCAGAGTCATCGGCATACTGAATGAGGGAGGAGGTGTTGCTGGAGGAGTAAAGATGATTGGTGAAGATGTTGAATAGGAGGGGGGCCAAGGACTGAGCCTTGAGGGACACCTGTTTGGATAAGTAGGAAAGGGGCAAGCAGACTACCATCTAACAGACTGGAGCCTATTTGATACATAACTTGAGAACCAGTGAATAGTACAGGGGGAGAGATTAAGGTCAGTAAACTTAGTAAGTAGCTTGAAATGGGAGACAGTATCGAAAACTTTATAGAGGTCAAGAAAGAGGCAAGACATGAGGAGGTTTTTGTCCCTGACTTCAGAAACAGTGTGAGTGAAGGATAGGAGGGCAGTGGAGGTGCTGTGGTGTGGCCTAAAACCATGTTGAGTGAGGGTCAGAAGATTTTCATTAATAAGGTGAGTTAAAAGCTGATTATGAATACATTTTCTGAGGATTTTGGATAGGGAGATAGGATGGCAGTGGGTCTGTAGTTAGAGGGCTCAATGGAGTTACCTTCTTTGTAAAGTGGAATGGTGTAGAAGGATTTCCAGATGTCGGAGACAGTAGTCTCTTGGATAGATCTATTTATTAGGATAGAGACAGGATAGGCTATGGAATGAGCAGAGAGTTTAAGAGGGGGGGGAGGTTATTGGTAGCAGGAGAACAAGGTTTCAGTTTTAGTAGAAGTGTCTTGAGTTGATGTATGCTGTGGAGATGGGGTTGAGAGAGAAAGTGGTTGTGTTGCATGTGTAGTGAGTGGTGTGAGGGTGGTTATGGCTTTGGGAGGGTTGAGTAAGTTTTTGAATAGATTCGATGAAGTGAGTATTAAGTAAGATGGCAGTTTCTAAGGGAGAATTATTAGGGTAGGGGTTAGGGGTGGTAGGTTGATCTGGATTTAAGATTTTATTAATGGTATGCTGGAATCTTTTGGGGTTAGAATTTTGGGAGAACTTGGGATTATAAAAGTAAGTTTTCTTGTCTTTGTTAATTGCTGTTTTTGCTAGATTTCTTAGTTCTTTGTATTTTTGTAGGAATGTTGCTGATTTAGTTTTTAGCCATTTTTTCCAGTTTTTGTCTCTTTCTGTCATGAGAGATAGGGTGTTTTTGGTGAGCCAAGGTGAGTAGTTGGCTTTGATTCTCACATTTCTAAGTGGCGCTAAAGAGTCAAGTATATCAAGAAAAATGCGATTAAAGTGTAGAATGGCTTCATTAATAGAGGGGTACTTAAGGAAGCTCCAGTTTATAGAAGTGAGCCTGTTACTGAAGGTTTCAGGATTGAAAGAAGAAAGCTTGCAACACATTCTAAAATGGTGGAATTTACGTATTTGGGAAGACTAACATTGGACTTGGATAGGGAGGTGGTCACTTAGGGAGTTAGGCAGGGCTCTGGGGTCATGATATAGGGTGGGGTCAGAGGTAAGAATCCAGTCTAAGGTGGTACCTTGGATATTGTTGTTGAAGCAGGAAGGAGTTGTAATAAGTTGATGGAAGCAGTGTAGGTTGATTTGAAGGGAGGGAGAGGAAGAAGATAGTTTTTGCCAGTCAATATTTACATCACCTAGTAGTAAGGTCTCATAAGGCATTTTAATAGAAATCCATGCTAGAATAGATTCGAGGATGGGAATGTTGTTTCCAGGTGGGATATAGACAGAGGCAATGGCAAATTTCTTATGGAGGTTGAGATGACAGTTTAGAAGCACTAGTTCAGCTGGTTGAAAGTTAGGCATAGATATTGGCATCTAATTAAATTATATCTCTTGTATAATACATCACCACTTGTTAGAGGATTTTTTAAATTTAAAGTTTTGAACATTTTTCCAATAAATAATGAAACAAAGGGGCCAATAATGACAAAACTGCCCAGTTCAGATCATTTCAACCATAAAAGGCCACTCAAATTTCTGTCATTACAATCCACCAGTATCAGTCAATATGCACAATCTCTGCAGAAGTAAAATTCATCTGAATAATTCAATATTAAAGAGATCTGTAACTAATAAAAAGGTTGCTGCTAGAAAACAACTTTATATTTCAGTCTTTCATCTACAAATTCAGTGCCTGCTGCCCTTGAAAAATAAATTGCCAGTGTTACATTGAAAAAATCATAAGCTGGTAATATTGCAATAGGGAATGGATGGCAAACTTAAAACAGGTTCATAGTTACTAGGCATCCCATCCAAAGGAGGACATATGCAGGACTACAACACCCCACCCCCTTAAAATAAAAAGAATAATATCAGCAATCCATCTGTATGCTGCAGGAGTAGAACCCATAGGCTTCGGAATCAGGATGCAAACATGCCACCTGTTGCTTCTAGCACTGCCTTAAAGTTCTGTACCACAATAGTCATGCCCTTACCAAACAAAACAGTTGCAGCATGAGCAGCAGTAAACTTCTCTTCCCTTGAAGCTCACAATGCCTTTAAAATGTGCTTGAAATTAAATTCCTTGAAAATTACACCTGGAACTCAGTTCCTTGAAAAATGCATCTTGGTAGTTGGGGTAGACAGGATTCAGGTTCTTGTTTCCTCCAGCTAACCACCGGCTAACCATAACTAGGGCATTTCACTCTCTCACACACACTTCAGCCTCTTAGTGCAAGAAATCTGGACAAAGCCTAAATAGGAGCATATTATAAATATTGTTCTCATGAAAATTGCTAGAATAACTGCATTTGTGTTAGTATGTATTTTTCTAAAGGATATGAAGTCTAAAACTCAAATGTCTCTCATTATTTAGCAATTGAAATCCTTTTTATGAGGAACAGACAAAAATATAGGGCAGAAATCTGTACATTCTGCAAACATTTGGACAGTTGAGGGGTATGCTACCTAAGAAGAAACCAAAAAGAAGGCAACCAGACCCATGGAAAATTAATTTTAATGTATTTTTCAATTCACACCTTTCTTGTTCAGAACCTTAAAGGATTTCTAGTGTCTTTAACCCACCTTTGCATCCTACCATTGTCTCTTTTGATAAAATGTGTGAGTTAGATTTTAGGTCTTTTCACAATAAGAATGCCATAAAAAAGGGTGGTCCCCGTGAAGGGGTACGTAACATTCGAAAAGATGAATGGGAGTTTATCAAACTTCTTAAAGACTGTCAAGTACGTTTAATGAAACCAGATAAGGGAGGGGGTCTAGTGTGCATGAACCATTTCAGTTATGTTTCGGCTATGTTGGTTCATTTAGACAGCCCCTCCTATCAACTAGTGAGCATTAATGAGTTGAACCTTGCATATTACAAAATCAGAGGGGTCCTTGATGATTTGTTCATTGAAAGATCTATTGATTTGGACCTGTTCAATTTCTTAACAGGTATACCTAAAATCCACAAAAAGGTAATTGACCCTTTTTAGACTTAGACCGTGGATGGGTCGGGCTCTGTCACGTATGGATGTGCAAAGTACGTTGACAGTATTCTTAAACCCCTGGTCGAAAATGAACCCCAAATTTGCAAGGATTCTTGGGGTTTTTTAACAGAGCTTAAAACTATTCCCTTCAAAGAAGAATATTTATTCTTGACTGTAGATGTAAGGGATCTCTACACAGTTATCCCTCAAACATTGGGTGTTGAATGGGTAAGGGAGTTTCTTCATGCAAGAGGTATTGATAACAATATGATTTATGTTATTGAGACATTATTAGAACTGGTTTTGTCAAACAATTTTTTCTGGTTTGAAGGCAATTTTTATTTGCAAACATCAGGAATAACCACCATGCTTTTCCAGAATTCCCTTTTTAAAGCTAATGTCGCCTGGTACACACGTTATCAGGACGACATGTTTATGTTATGGAAGGGGTCTATGATTGAAGTGCAGGACTTCATCTCTTCTATAACCAGTCTTACTAGTTTTTTAGAATTTACTTTTACTGTTAGAAGTGATTCTATAAGCTTTTTAGACATCTTGTTAAGTAAAGACACTACAGAAAAAAGATTTAAGAGCTCTATTTATAGGAAACCAACTTATTCCAACTCCTTCCTTCATTTTACTAGTTCTCATCCGTACCACCAGAAGAAAGGAGTTGTTAAGGGCCAGCTGGTTAGAGCGGCCCGAATGATTTCGGATGAGAATGAGTTTTTGGAAGAATGTAGGCTGTTACAAACCATGTTCTCAAAGAGAGGTTACTATCTCCCTTGAGGTTATTAATAAGAGACATTCTGGTTATTTTAAACCACTGTTGGTTAAACACAATGAAGACATTTCGATTATCAGTTACGAAAATAATGTTGTAAGTATTAATAATGATACGTGTGATTTTAAGAAGGATCACGACATTAGCACTAGATTTCTTTGTACTTTTAATATTGATGCTCCTTTTATTAGAGAGACCATATATAAAAACTGGGCAGTTATTCAGGAGGACTCGGCTCTATTTAAAATTTTAGGGGATAGACCTAGTATTACCTTTAGACGAGGTAAAAACTTGAAGACACTCTTGCAATATTCAAACATCCCTAGCACCAACAGAACTAAGGGAATGGCCAAATGTGGCAGATGTAAACAATGTAGGTTTTTGAGTTTGGACAAGCAAACAGTAATAAGGGACACCAACTACAGAGTACAAAAGTTTTTCTCATGTGACTCTGAGCGTGTCGTATACTGTGCTTGCTGTCAGAAATGTAAATCATTTTACATTGGAAAAACTGAAAAGGAAACTCAGAAAACGTATTTATGAACACCTTTATGCCATAGAAAGGAAAGATCAGAATAACGCTTTGGCTAGGCATGTGAGTGAATTCCCTGAGCACTTTTTTAAGTTTTCTGTGTTGCACCAAGTTATAAAGGATGAAAGAGGTGGCCCTTGGCAACTAAATTTGGAATTGGAAGAGTTAAAATGGCAAATTAGGACAGCTTCATATACCCCTCCAGGTCTTAATGAAATGGTTTCTATCAAGTGTTTACTTAAACTTTTAGCACTTAAAAGATAGTAGTTGTTCTTTGAAAGAAATTTTAGCTTATAAAACTATAAGCTTCTTCCATCGATTTGTATTAAACAAAACATACTTTTGTTGCCTTATGTCTATTCACTTTTAAAGTATGCATTTTTTAACACTTTAATTTAATAATGGATTCATTTTAGAGCAATTCAGTACTTTTAAAAGAATGTATTATTTTGCTTGGATTTTTAAGCAAAGATTTTTTGTAGGTGGTTGTTATTGTTCTATAATTTTCCATTAATTGATGTGTGAATGTTGTTAATTAAGTAGTTAATTAATTAGTTTAAAATCTTTAAAAATCATGTGATGCTTGTATTTTGAACTCTGTCTGAAGAAGGAAAGGTATTGACCATTTTTCCAAAAGCGCTTACGCTATTAAACCTTTGGAGTTTGTTTTTACGTGGGTCTGGTTGCTTTCTTTTTGGTTTCTCAGTTTGTTTTTTGGTTTGTTACTTTGTTGGGTATGCTACCTACCTGTTACACCCACACACAAACACACACACACACAAACAGGCACGCGCACATACACACACACACACACACACACACACACACACACACACACACACACACACACACACACACACACACACACCACCTCTCAACCTCTTAGAGCAAGAAAATTGGACAAAGCCTGACATATTTGAGGAGGGGGGTCAAAGACTCAAAACTAGGGACATATATTAAATACTGCAGTTATAAACTTAAAAGGTTCCTATAATAACAATATTTGTGTTAGAATGATTTTCTGAAGGATGTGAAGTCTGAAACTCAAATGCATGTCATTATTTAGTAACTTTAATCCTTTAATCATCCCAGTGATTTGTCAGGAAAAAACGACAATATTTATGAGGAACAGACCAAAAATATAAGGCAAAAATTTGGACATTCTGTGAAAATCTGTAAAGTTGAGAGGTATGGCGCACACATACACCTCCTATACCCCCATACCTCTCAGCCTCTTAGAGCAAGAAAGCTGGTCAAAGCCTGGTGATATGAAAGGGGCTCGTTAAGAGGTATGCTAAGCTGAGGATGGCTGAATGAGAAAGTGCTTTGAACAGGAGGAAATGTAGGTAGTTATTTGGGGATGCTGAAATGGCAATGTATAAAGGAAATGATGTTGTGGTGGGATGGGGAGTGAAGCTTTACAAAGTGTAGCAAAGGTAGAGCAGAGCAAGCTTGCCCTTGGGCAGCAGCCAGTGGTTACAGAACAAGGTGTATGGGGAGATACTATCGTCCACTGCCTTGTAAGGACTATCAGTAAAGAAGGCTTCAGCTATAAACCTTAGCATAATAAAGGGGGAGGTATTAATTTTCCTACAGGAACTGTAAGAATAACTGAAGTTAATGGTGAGATAAACTGTTTGATAATCATTTATTTCTAAAACTAGTATTCACTTCCAGGTCTGGGATTTTCTCTGTCTCAACCAAAGATATTACAGTTCTGACTGCTCTTTCTTAAACAGACTGCAAAATTACTTGCTTGAGTAAAGCCTGTTGTAATTTGTCAATAATAATCCTGCGTTTAGGTGTGTCTGCAGCCAAGATGTTACAATTTACATTTGGCATTTTAAAGTTCCTTATTAACAATATCTCCCCTTTTACCTGCCATTCAAACAGCTGCAGTCACCACTTAGGACGATATATATTTCTCTGCCATAAAACACGTCAAGCACTGCAGGTGTTTTGGTCAAAATAAAACTATAACATCATGGTCCAAACTGCTGCCTTAGTATCACAGGCTGACAGATGCCGGGGCTTGACTGTATCCCGCACGGACAAGACTGGTTACCTGTTCGGATGTGCTGGGCCTTCAAAGCCCGCATTGTGTCCGATGTAAGCCCAGAACCCAATCCTTCCCTAAAGAACACCATGGCATACTGTACATTGTGTTACTACTGTAAAATGAAACCAAGAACCAAGCAAAAGAATGATCCGCACAAACACGAATAACCTGAAGCAAACATTCCTTGTACCTCCAGCCTTGTGCTAACCACAGACTATGAAAAACAACACCGCTTGAGTATACACTCCTCTGAACCAGACAGGGAACATGTTCATTTCTGATTGGCAGGAGGACAAAAGGGTTGGACTGTGTGTGTGAGTGAGTGAGAGACAGTTAGATAGACAGCTGCATGGATGGTTTGGCAGGTTTGCTGATTGATTAATGATAGTGTAATACATTCTTACATTGAAGTTTGATTTAAAAGTTTGCAAAAAAATAATAATGTTTATAAAATCAGTAAAATCAATGTTTATTTAGTAAGGTAATCCTGTAGATAATTGATTTTACTTTTTTCCAGACAATACACTGTCCATAAAAGTCAGTCTTCATTTTCCGGACAGTGTCTCTTAATTCTGTATAGTCTGGAAGGATTCTGTATGTTTGGCAACCCTACTTATGGGTAAAGGGGGTATGGTAGAAAAAGTGCCCAAAATCCTGCCAGATTCTTTATTAATTAGGTTCCTGAATATGTCTTCCTTACCCATGACTGAATAGAAATTCTGACAGGGTTTTAGAAGTAGGAATGGCATGAGACTTTATATAAATACCTAAAAAATCCTGATAATAGCTCCTGCTGCACTTGGGTGTTGGATTAATGAGATAACAGCTTGTCCAGCACCCGCACCTTGATATAGGAGTGTGACATGCTATTTCTAGTGGAAACCACAAAAGAATTATTTTTTTCAAGCACCCCAAAAGAAACTATCAGCCTTGACCAAGGACTCCATAATGCAGGTGGACTGTCCTATCTCCAGCCCAACAGTTGACTTACTAAGGAACACACTCTTTTTACCCTCAGTGTGCCATAGGAACAGTTGTTAGCAAATTGTCATGTTGCACATGCACAGTTTCCACTGTTGAAGGCTCAATAACCCTTCACTCTGACATTGGGTTCATCGAAACCTGCCTGAACTGAAACATTCAGCTTTTCAATTATAACCCCAAGCCAGGTGCCCATGTGACACTCTTCCCATTTGTGCTCTCTTCACTGACTTCAGTTTCTTGATTTCAGATAATACCATAGTCCTGAAAGGCCTGCTCTAAATTATTGTGCCTCCCAGATTATAAAAATGTACATGAACAAGGAAAAAACTTGTCAGCAGTTCTTCAATGGTATAACAGCCATAAAATGGACAAAGTCTGCTACCCATTTATTCCACCATGAACTCTAACCTTACCCAGCTACTTTTTGCTAATGGCCACCAAATGCTAAATCCATAGCCCCTACCTCATCTGCATCAATGCAGAGCTCAATACCATCTTAAAATGTGTATGTATTAACCCCTAAAGCTTTGTCCTACTTCAGTCTCTGCTATCAATTTCAAAGCTTCTTTTGAACATACCCTACAAAATCATATGATAATCCGGACAACGGTTGCCTGCTATATGTATTATATTATATTGTATATAAACTCCATAAGCTGTTGATATATGTATTTCTATATAACAACTCTGTTATTTCTATCAATCTTACTTTGTTAAAAATTATTTAATGCCTTAACTATGTATATCTGTTACTGTGGAGCTTTTCTCCCTAGGCCTTCACTGAAAATAGGTTACTGATCCAGTGGACTTTCCCATTCAACAAATGTCAACAAATAAATAAATAAATAATGGCTGCCAGGATGTGGGCTGTGATGGCCAGCCCGTGATTCCCATAAGTTGGGCCTTACATGTAACCTTGTACATGTCAGACATTTAAGTGCTGAATGGAAAAAAGGCCACTGTGGAAAAAGGCAGATCACCTATTCTGTCTGCCGATGGCAACTCCAACACTCCCCTCCCTCAGGTAAAAGTACCTGCTGAGGAGAAGTAAACTCCATCTCAATGAACAAGTCAAACAGCTTTACCCTGCCCTCTTCTGACTATGCATCCAAAAGTCTCTCTAGATATTGCTCATCTGACTCCCCTTGAACAGTGTAGTCATCAGTGCCCACAGCCTGATAGCCAGTACCTGCTCATGAAACCATTTGTTCAGTAGTGGCAGACATTCCAGGCAACACCTCTTGAATAGGCTCAACCCCAACATTTTGACATTGTGTGTGTGTCATTACTCACTGATCAGCATCAAGGGAAAGCATCTGCACATGCCTCAACCTGAAGCGTTTGCCTCACACTGAAGCAAACTCTCTTGTTTGCTGGCTGTCCCTGGTGAAATCCTCAAAGAGAGCTCTGGCTTAGGCTGTGATGATTTCCATCTGTCCCACAAGTCCTCCACTGGTCACTTGTTCTGAAGAGGGAAAAAATTAAGAGTGGACAGCAACCAATTAAGAAAATAATAAAGGATATAAGTGGTGTGCATCTGTGAACATACTCCAAACCTCCTGTTAGCACCCCTTTCCCAGCTTCCTTTTGTCATTACTTTGTTTTTGTTAATAAGAAAATTATTTTCAGAAGCCTCTGTAATAAAACTCCTGACTTGTTGGTGCCCTAGCTAATGATATAATCACAAGTCCAGATACAGAACAAATGTAACAGTGTGATGTGATTTATAAGAAAAGCTGCATATGACCTGAATGGAAGATGCCTACAGTTTTTTTTTTTTTTTATTTAACCTTCTAAGTAAAAGTCTTTGATAATTAATGGATGAGGCTAGCAAGAAAAGTAACATTTCTACATTGGGAGATACTTTCTCCTAATTAAATGAAGAATAGATTCCTGGCAAAGGATAAAACAAGGGATCAGAGTGCATTAGGCATTAAACCCATCATAGTGGATGCCCTGAATATTAATGTATAATCTGACCCATTAATTAGCTAACAACATTTCTTGATAAGCAGCCTATATGTTCATTGTGTAACAAATAATGCATGACATACCTATGACCTCTTGAGCACAGGAATGTAGAAGAGCAAAAGTAATGGAGGGGGAGTAGAACAGCAGAGACAAATGTTAATTATTCCTCTTATAACAAGGGAAAGTTGATAGAATAAGATTTGAGCTTTAACATGCATTTCTGAAGGATATAAAATCTGAAAAATTAAACACCTGTTATCCTTTGTGAATTTATTACTGACAATTTACCAGAAAAAAACTATTCTCTGATGAAAGCTAAGCAATATGAGGAAAAACATGGCCATTCCCCATAAATCAGACGTTTGTGTTGTATGATGCATTGATTATTAACTACACTGATGATAATTGTGATCGCAGTGCCATCTAATAAAGGGACAGCTTACATGAAGGACACATCAGGGTTAGGTCCCAGAATGCAAGTGTGACTGAAAATTGTAAAGCAGGAATATATTTGCTGGTGTGAGAAAACAGCTCAGTTGCAGCTGACAGGAAGGGAAAGGAGCACACACTGTGGCAAGTCAGCACAGCATGTCACCCCGTTACTGCCCCATAAGACCCCAGTAGGATTAGAAATTAAGGAATCTAAAATGTCATTATTGGCTTAATAAGCTGCCTAAAAGAGCTAATAAATTAAGGAATCTAAAATGTCAGTATTGGCTTAATAAGCTGCCTAAAAGAGTTCTTCAACAGGCTTAGAAAAGAGGTATATCAAGCCAGGATGAATGCCACATTAAATTACCCAGTACAGAACAGACAAAGATAATTACTTAATTCTTTATTCCTATTTTTTTTTGATCAAGTGAGGTTAAATAAGAAGCTGGCTAGAACAACACAGACACAGCAGTGGAATTGTCTGGAGAGCTTAAGAGAACCAAATAAAAATGAAGAAAAGTGGCACCTTCAACACTTGGAAACAATAAACTGTATATTGAGTCCTTAACTGTATACACAAAACAGAAGAAATACTAACACAAGCCCCAACATACAGAGAACAGCAAACCAAAAAAAAAAACCTCTTAACCTGTAAAAGACTGTGGTATATTAGCATCAAAGAAAGCAGATCTACTTTTAAGTCAAGATACTTACTAGCAAACTCTGACAATTTAAGTCATTGTATATGGCGGCTCTGATTAACTTCCAATTCCTTTTATAACTCCACTACAATGACACAAATACCTGTACTACAGTTGCTGTATAACCCTTATCTCATTTTGTAGGACTTGCTTGTTACTTTTTGGCTGTCATATTGAGAGCCCTCTCAAACACACATATATGCATGCATGGACCCACATATACAGACACTTTTAAAATGCCAAAAACAAGAAAACTGACAAAATAGTCATGCCTGACATGACAGAATTCATATAAATGCCTTAATATACACAAACTCTTTCCTATTATATTTAGCAATATAAACAAATAGACTGTGCCGAATTTATCTTTCTTTGACTGGCTCAGTGACAAAACAAATTCTGTACCTAGTCAGTTGGGTTGCCAATGGATTGAAGACCCAATTCTTAGAATGCTCTTCAGAGTTGCTGTGCTGTAATGCCATGGTCAAATGGCCTTACCTGCTTAAATAACTGTGGATTGGGATGACCGATGACATGCTTCACTCTGCCTTTAGCAGGCTTGGAGACCAGCTTTTCCACTAGCATAGACCATCTACCTTTCCATCAGATTTCTAAAGACTTGATGCTGAGAGCAAGACTGTGTGCCAAATTCACCAACATTCACATAATGATTGCAACATTGTGATGTGCCTTGCCCCAAAAGCACAGAATGTTTGGAAATATGAACCTTTCTATACAATGTATGGGATGAGATTATACCATGTGTGTGATATTTCTAATTTTCACTATAATGTGTGTGTGTGTGTGTGTGTGTGTGTGTGTGTGTGTGTGTGTGTGCGTGTGTGTGTGCGTGTGTGTGTGTTTGTACTGCATATAAGATCATACTATATGAAAGATTTCTTATTCCCCCTTTAATTAATGTTTATGTGCCTGCGTGTGTTTCCTTTTTCACTCTTCTTCAGAACTGTGAAAATAAAAATAGTCATGTTCCTTCAAAAAGCTCCTGTAATTTACTAACAGCATTCTGCAATTCAAATAAAAATACAAAAATGTATAATGTTTCTCAGTTTTGTTTGAAAATATGTACTTAAAAGTTTTATTTATCTTAGGTCTCGAGATGTAGCTGAAGTAAGGGCTAACATGACCTTTAACCCAAGTATGATCAACATTGAAGAGAAGAACTGTACTGTTTCAGGAAGAATGGCAGTTTGCATAGTTGCAGCCATTTGTTTTCAAGTTAATTTCAAGCCAAACAATGAAGGAAACTACTCAGTAGGTATGTCTTACTTTTGTGCTGCTTTGTCAAACCTAACAAACACGATGAATAACACTGGAAATAACAATGGTCTGTGAAGATAAGTTTGCATTCAGGTTATATTCTGAAATTTAGGGTGCTGATACTTTTGTATATGTATTGCTTCTGAATGAGAAGTGTTGCTATATCACAGTATGGGTCATGGGTCATTACACACTCTGTAGACATTCAAATTTAGAGTATCAAAGACAAGAAAAATGTTGAAAACAACAAGTAATATCAGGCAGCTGCTGTGGTCTACTGGTTTCTTTTAAAGTAACTCCACCAGAAGTGATACATACATATCTACATACATATAAACATGCAAATATTTCAAGCATGGGCATTTATGCATCTCTAGCCTGCCAATACACCAAAACAGTTGTTCCCATAATAGGTGTCCAGGCTGTTCTTAAGACTATCTAAATTAGTGCTTGCTTTAATGTAATTTGGTGGTCTATTCCTTGCACCAGCTGCTGTCCTCAGAGAACCAATTAGTACAGTTCTCATTCCTATAGAATCTTCTTCATAGGTTGTCTGATGATTCTCTGCTACATTTTGATTACCACAGACATTCCTAGAGGTAATTGTCTCTAAATACCCTATATACCTAAATAACGTTTCCTCTTAAGTATCTATATGAGACACTGTACAATGTTCAGATATTTTTGTCTTTCATAATAACTTAAATTTTCACATCCATGGATGCCCTTCTGCTGTATTCTTTCCAGTTTATTCATGCTTGTTTTCTTATAAGGTTTCCAAATTGTTATTTCCATACTTAAGTTTGGGTCTAGTGTAATTAACAAACAGTGACCTCATCATTTCTGATTTCCTAGACTTTATAAATCTTTTTATACAACCTGTAGTTTTATAACTGCTGTGTCTTTCGGCTTTTCCCAGTTAGGGGTCGCCACAGCAGAACTCCAGTCCGCTAATGATTGGCAGTAGATTTTTATGTGCTGAGTTGCCAGCCCTGATGCACAACCTTCAACAAAGTTATGCCCATTCACGCATGTCTCCAGACAGAAGACGCTCTAGCTGAGAATCGAATGGGACAACATCTTACTGTCAGGCGACAGTGCTACCGCAGCACCATAACTATCATTTACCAATTGGTTGATATGATTACAACGACTCAGAGCTGGATCTACCCATATACCCAGGTCCTTAGATGAATCTACAGTTTAAATCACTGTGTACTGTATTAAATATTCACCTTTCAATTTATGTCTCCCAAATCTCATATGCTTAGTATTCAATGTATTTATCAGCCTATAATTCTCCAGTGCCCAAATGGTCAATTTAGTTAAGTTCTTTTGCAGACATTCCCTGTCTTTAATACACATAATCAGTTTACCCAATTTCAAGTCATCTGCCTACAGACAGTAGAACACCTCAGATGAAAAAGATGTGTCTGAAAGATACAGTGTTAAAAAGTATGAGCCTAGAACAGAGCCCTGTGGGACATCCTGACTGTAACCAAGAATTTTACCTGTCCAACTACTGTATGATACTTGCCACACCTGACTTATAAGCCATGCAGCTATCCATCTTATCAAGATTACATCAATACCTAGCTGTTATAATTTATTGATCAGTGTTTTGTGTATGACCCTGTCAAATGCTGATGTCAGAAATGTATTTGTTCTGTGAAAATTGCTAGGTAAGTGAGCATGTGTGTGTGTGTGTGTGTGTGTGTGTGTGTGTGTGTGTGTGTGTGTGTGTGTGTGTGTACCTAGGTGAGGGCTCATGTGCTTGCCTGTGTATGGATGTTGGGAGGCAATAAACGTCTACACTTTTATAAACTAATAATTCATTGCAATGGCATACCAAATTTTATTTCTTGGTTTAATTTCTCCAAGTTTAGCATACCAAGTTTTATCAGTGAGAGCAAAATGGGTTAGGAAAAAATGTCATAATGTAATATAGATTTAATTTAGAAAAATCAGCACTGAAGTTGTAAACACTGTGTCCTGTAACATAAAAAAGGACATCAATCTTACTGCAGGATAGATAAGCCAGTCCAATGGCACAAAGGCAGAGTGTCTGTATGGCACAAAATCGATGGCACTCCACTGGACCTCACTTGCCTGACTTTAGGAATTGCATTGTAATGCTGATTTCCCTGAAAATTCTGGAGCCCACCTAGTGAATGGATACATCTGGGACTGTATATATGGGAGCCATAGATGTACCTTATGGAGTAAATATGGTCTCTTTGAGCATACTCAAATGTTAATGACAGGTCTTGAAGGGAGATGCATAAAAAATGATGAGCACAAAAACATGAGCAAGTGTTCTTGAGACCTACATCACTCACAACCTCCCTTATTACAATCACATAAACATGACAAATTGGCAAAATCATAAGATAGAGTGTTATGATCAGGTCTCTGTTTTTATTTAACTTTTGTTTACTGGGGAAAGGCTGACTTGGAACAAAGCCAATTTTCAGCAGTGGCCTGGGGAGAAATGCTCTAGATGCATGTCTTTGTGACATGTGAGGAAACTGTATACCAATTGCACCCAGAGGAAACCCACATGAATGCAGGGAGGACATGCAGACTCCACACAGAAGGTACTCCAGCTGAGAATCAAACCAAAGAACCTCTTGCTGTGAGGCGACAATGCTACTGCTGCACCACTGCACCATCCGTTATAAATGGCTGGCATTTATAATGAAGTTGTTTGCTTGGGAACAAAATCAGAATACTGATCAATGGATACATGCAGGATCCTTAATATCAACCAAAAAAATCAACAAAAAAGGATCTTTTAGATCTGGAAAATTATCTGCATTATCTAAGTACATTTAAAGACAGGATCATTTTGTATATCCTATTACAAAGAAAACAAATTACTTTACCTCATATGCAAATTGTAATGCAAGGAATGCAGTTTACATCACTTTATGTCAGATGCATGATGCTTATTATGCTGGTAAAACCAACCATAAGTTGAGAGAATGGATTTTTGAACATGTCAGAGATTAGACAAAGTTTGCAAAAAAAACTCGTTATGTAACCATATTTTTGACAAAGGTCAAAAACACTAATTTAAATTTTTTGTTCTTCAGTTGATTTTAGAATGTATCAGGGAAGGTGATTACATTACAGAAACAGAAAGTGTTGAGAATAACTGGATTAACAGAGTGTATGCAAATCATTTTCTAGGGCTAAATTAAACTATTAGTATGAAGCCTATACTAAAGCTAAGGCAGTATGTGAGTTAAGTATTTGTTTACATAATTTTCATTTTTAACTTATACAGTTTTAAATGTTTATATATTCTTAAATGTTTTAAATGTCTTTAATGTTCATGAGATTATGTGTATGACTTAAAGAATTCTTTTAAAATAATTTTTGCACTTTAATTAAGTAAATTGACCTGAAGCATTTGCAAAAACATTTTTAGTTTGTCTTCTATAGTGTTGTCATGGTTATACAATCCTTTTTTGTTGTTATATGGTTGAGAAGTAGACGCCAAGAAATTCTCCTTGAGAGAATAGCTTAGCTGTACTTTTGAAAATTATTATTAAACCTTGTTAAGAAATCTGAATTATTAAACTGGATAAATGAAAGGCGATCTATTACAGGAAATATGTTAGGAATTACGTTATCTGTTTGACTTGCAGGATAACAAACCACAAGTCAGTGAAATGGAAACTTGGTTTTATAAAGAGTGCTTAAGAATTTGCAAGATTTATATGACAAGTATCAGACATGGCTTAAAAGAAGGAGTTCTTTTGCTTACTCTTCTTCTTCTTCTTCTTCTTTCGGCTTTTCCCGGTTAGGGGTCGTCACAGTGGATCATCTGTCCACTCATGATTGGCAGTGGAGTTTTACAGTGTCGAGTTGCCAGCCCAGCACCCAACCTTCCACAGAAGGCATACACATGCACTCACACCTAGGGCCAATTTAGAGTGTCCAATCCACCTACAGCATGCCTTTGGGATGTGGGAGGAAACCGGAGCACCCGGAGGAAACCTACGCGACCTCAAGGAGGACATGCAGACTCCGCACAGAAGGCACCCTAGCCAAAAATTGAACTGGAGAACCTATTAGTTCTTTTGCTTACTCTACTATAAGGAATTATAAAACAATGTGTAGATCATTCATTTGGGAGAAAAAGCAATGATATACACAAAAGTGTTGGATGTGGATTTTACAGCCTATATCAAACAAGAATAATAGGGCATTCTTTGTCTAATGGCCTGCTATACAGACAGGTCTACTTATCCGTGGGATTTGCTAATTAGCAGATCTGCAGAAGTAAGCATTTTTTTACAAATAAGTTTGGATCAGTAAGAACTTCATCAAGTGATGAGCAAAAGCAGATAGATAGCAGGTTATAATAATTCTTATAAAATAATTCAGACAGTCCCTGTAACAAGGCTGCTGGTCTGGATACAATAAGAAGGAGAGCTAAGTAGGGGGTTAAGTAGAGTGCTAAAGCAGAAGTATCAATATGCATTGTATTTCAAGTACAATCATTTTAAACATTGCTTCTATGCATGCTAGGACAAAAATATAATTGTGTTTTGTGAAATTATTTTAGACACTATCATGCTGAAGACTGAGATAAAAAGCATAGTTGTGTTTTGTTTATTAGTCTACAGTGTGAACAAAATGCATTGCATGATGAGGGACCTAGTTAAAAACATTGTAGAGACAGATGAATAAACCACTGTTATTCTCTGACCTTGCTTTATGACACATTCTGAATGAATAAAGTATTGCAAGTATATAGAAATGTATTGGATGTGAGGGTGTAACAAACACATGCTCAGAAATGGAGAAGTTTCCAAAAGCTTTACAGTATGAGCTATCATTTAGATGCTGCAAATGAAGTTTATTGGGAAAATGTAAGTCTCAGATAAAGAGTATAAATTGTAATTGGAGAATATCTAAAAAGAATCACCTAATCTGAGAAAGTGCCTATTTTGTATTTTGCATATATATATAACCCAGTCATTAGTCTGCTATATTTAGATTTGTTTTTGTGAGTCTTAAGATGGAGCTATCCTATTCAGCAGAATAAAACCTAATTGCTATGACATGGTTGTCTCCAAGGAGACAAATATCATTTGAAATGAATCATAACTGGATTTTCCGTAACAAGCCACACTTGGAAGTAAAAGAATCTAATATGCAATGTCATCTAGCTATAGGTTCCCAAGTCAGCAGGGCTAGATGGAGAGGGATCTTTACAGCCACAGGGGAAGAACTAAATATGGATCAATATGAAGTCATTCAAACCACCAATCAGGAACAGATCCCTCAAGAATGCACTTGTGAGTCCACAGGGTCAACAAATGGTCAAGAAGGAGGGTGATAGGAGCAGCTCACCTCTACTTACACAGTATATTTCCCAGTAGAAGAAGAGACTGGAGAACAGGTACCACTTCAGTGCTTGCCATCCTTTTAGATCCTTTTAGCACACTTTATCCTTCTAATTGCGTGCTTGCAATGAATTAAGTTATAGAAGTTAATTCAAAATAATTTCAAAGAGAGAATCCCTTTAGATTAAAAATGATAAAGTAATGCTTTTTTGGCTTAGAAAATATCAATTACCTTGCACAATTCAATATCTAGTCTCTGCTATATGCATTGCAGGAGTTGGTAGCAGAAAACAAAGGCATGTGTAGTTTGGTAAATACGAATTGTCCTGAGACTTAAAGTAGTTTAACTGTCACTGAAAGGATTTTGCCAGGCATTATGAAATGAAAATTAAAAGTATGTTGTTTTGCCATAAACTGTCATGCTACAATGGCAGGATAATACCAGGTCAATCTTTTTGTAGTGCAACCAGCAGCAATACAACCACTGTACCTGATTTGTTTTCTTTTTGCCAATATATGCCTTGTCTTAAAGCAACACTGCATGTGAATGCATGACATAGATCTGTCTGTTCAGGACTTTGGAAGGGAGATGGATGAGAATAAAGTTCAAATGACTGAACTATGTTTAACTGCTCTTTTTAACATCTCAAAGGGTATGTTAAATTCCAGACATTCTCTGATTTTCTGATGAAATGTAAGACAGGATCAGTTCCCAGGAAAATATGTTAGCTGGTTTTAATTTCTTAGAGCAGAGTTTACCAAGTTAGTACTGTGCTTGTACAGTGATTGTTTTTCCTAGATAATTATATGTACAGAATTGTTATGTACAAGAAAGGTGTTTTCTAAGCTGACATTCCTATGTTAATGCACAATAGGTTTCAGTGTCAGAAACTGTTGAACCATACATGCCATGCAATTAAAAAACAAAATATTTTTCCTTTGGACATTTCTAGTGGTTATACACTAACAACATAGTTTTCCACCATATTCTCAGTTTGTCTCTGTAATTCTGATTCCTGACACACCTGACATTTAAATGAATCTCCTCTGAATAACTGTTATCCTTTGTCTAGCATATGGAGAGACATCTGTATGCTTGAGAGACTCTGATTATTTTTGGTTTTGGTAAAGTGAGTGTAATAAATTAGTAAAGGTTTATCTTTACAGGTTTTCAATTATAGGCTTTCATAATCCATCCATCCATCCATGCATCCACAACCCCTTTTTCCCATTTATTTTTTTGCAGAAGGGGTTGGGTTGTCATTTCACTGGCTACAATCATCTAGATCCAAGGTTACACCCCTGGGTGACTAGCCCTACTGCAGTAGTTCTTTCACACCATACACCCACATGCACACTCACACCCTATAGACAATTTAGAGTGTCCAGTCCATCTACTACGTGTCTTTGGAATCTGGGAGGAAACAGGAGCACCTGGAAGAAACCAACACAAATTCAGAGAATACATGAAGACTCCACATACAAGGCATCCCAGCCAATAATCAAACTCGGAAACTTCTTGCTGTGAGGTGAAAACACTATCCTCTGTGCCACTGTACACCAGGTTTTTATAACATCTGCAGGAATATTTAGACAACGAATTACAATTTTATTTTAACATGGTGAATTCCAGATGCATGACTATACTGGATACTTAAGGTGGGTTATAAAATTTTGATTTGCATGTTATCTGACAAATTAATTCCTCTGATTATGCTTCTTTTAAGACAGAAAGGACTTTAATTTTGATCACAGGGTTTCGTAACTTCAAATCTTGAATTCTAGGAAAAAAGGGGGCATGTACATTTTAGATTATTTCAAAATGGAGACCATCTGTCAGCACTCTAGTCAGTTTTTTTTTTTTGTCTAAGGTATGTGGCTTTTGCTGAATTAGTTGCAATTCTAATCATTTGCTGGTAATTCATATGTTTGGTGCTGCTGAGAATTATAGACATTTTGCTTCCAATTATTTCATGTCAGATTTGACTGTTGTATTAAGGTCTTAGTGTTATTAGCTAGCCAGGGACACTTGTGTCCTCTCAGTCTTCCATGAGATAGTTTAACACGTCATCTTGTATTGTGATAAGTTTGTTGAGAAATTATTTAGGGCTATGCTGGGTTTGACTTGCTTGTACAATTGTCCCCAGTCAACTACTTTAAGATATGTATGCAAGACTGTTATTTCATTTTCCTAGGAAACTGAAAATCCTTTGAGAACTATTTGTAGCATTTTTATTACAGTGCCCTGTATGACCATGAAGAGTTAGCAAGACAGCAGTCACCTGGACTAGAGGAAAGTATATTAATTTACAGTCAAAGTCTGATTCCTTCCACATGCATTCCCCTAGTGTGTAAAATTTTAGACTTTGAAGTTGTTTTGTGTTATTTTTTTTTTGTAAAGCAAAAAGTAAATAACGGGGGTAGCCAGTAACGAGATTCAGTTGCAATGATTACACCGACAGTATATTTGTGGTAAACTGTTTTTATATTTAAGATAATCTAGGATAACAACAATCATATCATCATAAATAATTAAAGTTATAGCAGATTCATTGTTAAAAGTTAATATTTTTCTTTAGTACTGTAAAACGGTGCGGTACGCGGTGGTGGTGCTGCGGTAGCGCTGTCGCCTCACAGTAAGACGCTGTCCGGTTTGTTTCTCAGCTAGAGTGTTTTCTGCGTAGAGACATGCATGAATGGGCATACCATCGTTGAAGGTTGTGCATCAGAGCCGATAACTCGGCACGTAAAAATCAACTATCAATCATTAGCAGACCGGAGTTCCGAAAGACACAAACAAACCGTGAAACGGTGCATTTATATTATTTTAAATTTTGTCGTTCACAGGCACAGCAAAATTACAATTGTTTTATATTCCTAAAGTTTAAACAGGACGAGAAGGTTGCTACTATGTGTGTGTGTATGTCTCTGTGTGTGTTTTTGTGCTCGCGTGAATGTGTGTGTAAACTCCTGCCTCTTTTACACCTGTGGAAACACTGTCTTGGTGAGACTGATTAGTAAATGTAAATTCTTTTAACGAAGTTTAAACAAACAGAAAATGCGGCTACTACTTGATTTTGATTTTAGTTTCTGTTGTGTGCAATCTTCTATCTTTTTTTTTTTTCAATAATCATTTTTATTGTTTTGCCAAACCATTATACATTTCACACACTATTTACATTATGTACAATATTGCTTCCAATGTTTTAGTTCCATTTTGAATTTCCCTATAATACATTAAGAATAAATATCATTTTAACCAAGTACAGGAAATTAAAATCACAAAAAATTAAACATAAAAGCATCTACAATAGACAATTATAAACCAACTCAAGCCAATAATTTGTATTATTTCTACATTTTCTATCTAATCCAAGAATGTGTTGGTACACATAGTCCTGACGGAAAGTGGATAGGAACCGCTACGCCAAAATAATATTAAAGATTTGTTCCCAAATTTTTATGCTGTTTATACTTTTCTTATTATTTCTACAATCTTCTATCTTTTTAAAGGCAGGGAACATAGTTTTCATGTATTTTACTTCCTGCTTGCTTTAATGATTTAGAAGTGTAGACTCTGTCACTATAGTTTAAATAAGCAGGGAAGACTGACACTACTATATTTTGGATTTATTTTCTTCTGCAAGGAATCTCCTGTCTTTTTTAAAGGCTGTGAGAAGACCTACCTATTATTTCTTTTATTTCCTGGTTGCCAGAGTTATTTGTAAATTATAACTAGTTATAAATAGTTATAACTATCATAACTAGCCAATCACACTCAGTCAGGGTGTATTTAGAACATGTGTGAATGAGTGGATACAAATTCAGAGCAGGATAATATCAGCCACATAGAAAATATAAATGGGCGCTTTTTAAATCTGTCTCAGGTGAGACATAAATAAATGAATTTAGTTTCCTTATGAATAAAGTCCACTCTTCAAATTTTCCCTTAAAACTACCTTCCTCGAACTATACTACTGATCTAATCAGCGTATCCTATAATTAAAAAGATCATCTCTACTTGACTCCAAGTAGACTATTCTCTATCTGTTAAACGTAGCACTTGCTCCTACAGTACTTATTACCTTGATACGGCACTCTTGTCATAGATAGTACCCCAAAAAGGCAACCCCATTTCTCGATCACCCACGTCCCCGGAATCTTTTTAAAGTTTTTTGTCTATTCCTTCTAGCATGTCGAGGGATCAGTTGCTAGTGTCCTCTCCTGCTCAGCTGGTGAACCTGGGAATATTGAGGCAATGTTACAATTGCCTCATGTACACAGACAACCCTCTCCTCCTCCCACAAAACACAAATACATGCGAGAGATGCAACTACACGGCCAAACTGGAGGCTGAGCTCTCTCAACATAGGACTGGCAAGACCAGTCAGGAGGAGAAGGTTACCACACACACTATAGACCCAGTCTCACATATTACCATTACAACCTCAAATCATACACATAAACACACAAAGACATACTCGGAGGCTCTGATCAAAAATCTACCAAAACAGCAGAGGCCACCAAAGCAGACACCCAAACAACCACCACCTCAGAACACAACACCTGCAACACATAGACCTCACAGTCAGAGTGTCAAACAGTCACAGCCCTTAAGGCCAAACACAATGCCAGACACACTAGTCATTGGTGACTCCATAGTCAGACACACTGACGCCCCGCTCACCAGACTGAGTAAGGAGAAGGTCACAGTAAGCTGCCTGTCGGGGGCTAGAATCCGCCACATAACGCAAGCACTCAGGTCTCTCAACAGCAGGTACAAATATGATTCAGTCATTGTCCACGCTGGTGTAAACGACCTGAGACGTACCTCCTTGGACTACATGAAAAGAGACATTGAGGAGCTCTCTGATTATGTAGCCCAGACAGGTATGACCCTGACCTTGAGCAGTATCCTACCTTCACCAAGAATGATGCCACAATACAGAGATAAGATGATCAGCTTTAACAATTGGCTTAAACACTGGTGTCATTCAAAGGGGATCCAGTGTCTGTCTGCCTGGGATGACATGCTGGACAAGCCACGCTGCTTCGCAAGGGACGGCTTGCACCTGTCACCCTGGGATTCGGATATTGGCAAAGGCTCTTGCCACCCCCATAGTGCCTTTTTAGGCAAGGCTCAAATTCTAAACATACCACCCTAGAACACGAAAAAGGAAAAAAACTAAGGGTAATGCTGCTCAATGCCAGAAGTCTAAATCTCAAAATGCACGCACTCGAGGCCCTTCTCAGTATGGAGAACATCGATGTCTGTGCTGTGACAGAAACCTGGTTCAAGGCTCCTGAGAGCACCCCGGGGCTATCAGGTTTTACCTCATATCATGCGTTCCGGCCCCAAAATCTGGACAATACCAAGAAAGGAGGGTATCCATATTCATCAAGGACACCCACACCTCAAGACTGGTGGCAACGCATCGATGCATCGGAGACCATCCAGGTGCAATTAACCATAGGCAAGACTGCTCTGCAAATTGTAGCATGTTACAGGCCACCCTCACAAACTCAGGAACCTCACATGGCCTTCCTGAAAACACTAGAGGGGATAAATGTATCACCAAACACCATCATACTAGGTGACTTCAATTACCCTAATATAGACTGGGAACACTACTCAAGCCCAAACACCCTAGCCCAAAAGTTCCTGGAATTCATAAACTCAAATGCCATGGAACAACTAGTCACCATCCCCACAAGAGGAGATAACATACTTGATCTCATCATCACGAACATGGGAGCACAATGTTCAACACCGGAGGTGTACCCCTCACTGGTGAGATCAGACCACAAACTAATCTCGCTGGAGGTCCTCATCCCACCCCACCTGAAATAAAAAGACCACAGTAAAGAACTTCTCAAAAGCCGACTTCACACTTCTAAAGACTAGTGTGGTCTCCTTTAAGGCCCCGAGCGGCGGAAAACAGTACTCAAGCCGCTGAATCACTTACAAATGCCTTCTACCAGCACCTGCAGGACTGCATGGATAAGGCAATCCCAAGCAAAACAAAGACTCTTTGTACCAAAGGCAAGCATCCAGTCTGGTGGACCCCAGCCATAAACAAACTCTACAACAAAAGGAGGAAGCTACTACAAGATAGAGCAAAATCCTTAAAAGGTAAGACACCCTTGATCACTATAAGTAAAAACTAAGAGCTCTCATAAAATCATCCAAAGCAAATTTCGAGAGAAAAATAGCTAAAGACTCAAAAGACAATCATAAGGCCTTCTTTAGCTATGTTAGAAACCTGGGAGGAAACTCCCAGATATGCTCAGAGCTAGTTCAAAATGATGTGAAGATTACTGATCCTACAGACATTGCCAACATACTGGCTGACAGGTTCAGTGCAAACTTCTCCCCTCCCCAAAGGAGAGATATCTATACCAAACGATTGCAGCCCCCAAACATCTCCAGCCCAAGTGAGAACTGCTCTCTCCAAAGCAAAAACACAGCATCCATGGGACCTGATGGTGTCCCCGGCTGTGTGCTCCATGAACTCAATGAGGAATTAAACCCACAGCTAGGACAGCTGTTTAATCAAAGTCTTACCTCTGGATACGCACTCCAGGAGTGGCGCACTGCAACTGTGGTACCACTTCACAAAGGCGGTGCCTCCACCGACCCTGGAAATTACCGCCCATTAGCTTGACAAGCCTTATCTGCAAAGCCATGGAGAGGATCATAATGGACCTCATAAATAAAGACATAGGGAATTTGCAGACTTTGGATCCAACCCAGTTTGGCTTTGTCAAAGGCAGATCATGCCTTTTAAACTTGGTTGACTTTTTCAAACAGTCACCAAAGCCATTGATGAGGGAAAGGCAGTCCATACAGCCTACCTCGATCTGGCTAAGGCCTTGATACAATACCCCATTCGGGTATCATTGAAAAACTCATCAGCTTAAATGTGTACCCATACATCACAAGATGGGTAGCATACTGGCTGAGTGACAGAACCCACAGGGTCAGAGCTGCTGGCGCCATGTCAGACTCAAAGCCTGTCACAAGAGGTGTGCCACAGGGGTCAGTCCTGGGCCCACTCTTGTTTGGCATCTACTTTTCCAAGTACAAGCAAACACAGGAGGGTTATGGCTGACAAAGTTTGCAGATGACTGCAAACTGGGCCATAGTAGAAAACACATCTGACACAGATATCCTTCAGAAGGGTCTCACAGAAACGGATAACTGGTGCCAGAGCCACGGCCTAAAGTTAAATGCCAAAAATGCATAGTCATACCCTTCGGGAAAAACAAGGTTACCCCTAGCTACCAAATAGGTGGCAATCCACTGAGCACAGAAGAAGTTATCAGGGACCTGGGGACCCAGGTTGATAGTAGTCTGTCATTCGACACCCATGTAGCTAAAGTAGTTAGGAAGACCTTCTACATTGCCCACCTTATCATGAAGGGATTCTCATCTAGATCAAGGGAGGTCATAGTCTCCCTTTACTCATCACTCATCAGACCAATGATTGAGTACAATGCCCCATTCGGAATGTATCTGACCCGACACTTGCAGCAGCTGGAGAGGCCACAAAGTTCCTCACCAAAAGGATAAAGGGTCTCAAAATCTGTCCTATGCTGCCCGACTGAAAGAACTCCAGCTCTATTCAGTTACACGCTTGCTCAGAGGTGACCTTTGCCTAACATACAAGGCCATGTCAAACCCAGATTTGATGAATATGCTTCACCTCAAAAATCTAGATCCATCAGAGCCACAAGGGCGGAGACTTAAACCTTGACACGGCTATTAATAGGACGTGCTGGAGGGATAGATTCATCACCCAAAGACTCCCTATGCTGTGGAACAAAATCCCGGTACATGTGAGGCAGAGCACCTCGCTGGCCTTGTTCAAGAGAAATCTTGACCAATGGATGGGAGATCGCAGATATACCCCAGGGATTACCTCAGTGTCACTGCTCGACAGAGGCACAGAAAAATAATGGGTATAGTTCCCCATACTAAAGGGGTGGCCTAAGCCACAAAACGATGGGCTAGGCTTGTAAATGCCCTCGGGCAGATAGCCTAGTATGAACCTATGAACCTATGAACCTAAGTCTACTAGCAGGGCATTTAAAGTAAAGATGTGAAACACAAATACATACATTAGACATTCAGGGGTAAGCTCATGCATCTTTCATTTCGTAAAACACTTTTAAAACTTAATCATAAGGCCAGAGGTACAGTTTATAAATGCAATTAGAGATATTTGTGTAGTTTATTCTCCTCAATACTACAATTTATAAATAGATTTATTACATTTCGAGATAGCATAGTGGTTAGAGTCCAGGCTTTGCATGTAGGCATTCACAGTTCGAGTACCAAGACAGGGACTTTATTTCCAAGCACTAATACACTGGCCCAATGCTTCCAGGAATTATTCAGTTCCAATGCCCTGGACCAGCTCATTCTGACCTCCACTAGAGGAAGCAACATCCTTGACCTGGTTATTACTAACATGGGAGATGATTGCTCTACCCAATAGTCAATCCCTTCCTGGTCAGATCTGACCATAAACTAATCACTATGGAAATCCACATCTCACCCACACCCCCTGCAAAGGTAAACACCTTGAAAGACTTCTCCAAAGCTGATGGACTCCTAAAAACAGATATGGCTAATTTCACGGCACCCATGCCAATGGAAAATAGCTGCATGACTGCCAAATCATACACCAATGCACTGTACGCACATGTACATAAATGCATGGCACTAGCCCTACCCAACAGAACCAAGGTGCTCTCCTGCAAAAAAAGGAAGCCAATCTGGTGGTCCCCTGCCATTAATGAACTCTACAACAGAAGGAAGAAACTGTTGCAGAAAAAGATAAAGTCCTAAGACCAGAAAAACTCCCTTATTAGCCTCAACAAGTTGAGAAATCATTCATCAAATCCTCTAAAGGCAGAATTGTGGCAGACACTAAAAACAATCACAAAGCCTTCTATAGCTATATTAAGAACCTCAATGGCAATACCCAGATTTGCTCTGAGATACTGCACAATAGTACCTCCTATACTGAGCAAACAGATATTGCCAAAATACTGGCCAACAGATTCAGTGCCAACTTTACCCCTCTCTCACCCTCTAAAGGACCAATCACAATACCGGAAGAATGCCAGGTACCCAGCATTACTGCAGCACAGGTTAAAGATGCATTGTCCAAGGCCAAGAATGCAGCTTCCATGGGACCCAATAATATCCCTGGCTGTGTTCTGCATGAACTTCAAAGCGAATTGGCACCACATCTGTGTGCCCTGTTCAGTCACAGTCTCACCTCAGGCTTTGTCCCTACCAAATGGAACACTGCTCCAGTCATCCCTCTCCATAAAGGGGGAGCGACTACAGACCCTGGGAATTATTGCCCCATTAGCCTGATGAGTCTGATATGTAAAGCAATGGAGCACATCATCATGGACCTAATTAACAAAGATATAGGAAATCTCCAAACTCTAGACCCCACGCAATTTGGCTTTGTGAAAGGGAGATCATGCTTGCTCAACCTGGTTGACTTCTTTGAATCAGTCACCAGGGCTGTGGATGAAGGTAAGGCAGGGCATACAACCTACCTCGATCAGTCCAAGGCGTTTGATACCATACCTCACTCAGGAATTATTGATAAATTTAGCCATGCAACCCAACCACATTTTGTCCCCTTCTAACATGGGAATCTTAATTTGGGGGGTATGTTTGTTAGGAGCGGTGGTTAAAAAGTTATGTGGGAGAGTATGTTAGTTAGGGAATGTTTACTGTTGGATTCTGTCTATAAGAGACATGGGGACCAGCTCAAGGATGAATTTCTGATTACCCATCCAGTATTAGTTAGGGAATGTTTACTTTTGGCCTTTGTCTATAATCGAGAAGGAGGACAGCCCAGGGATGAATTTGCAATTTCCCATCCAATGATCAAGGTTACTTTTGGATAGGATTAGGGATAGACTCTGTTTCATATGGCTAGGTAGCCTATATCAGAGCATGGGGATCTGAAAAATCTGATTTTGAAATGAGAGATTTCCTTACCACCTGGTATATATATAATAAGAATTTCAAAGAATATGAAGAATATAAAACAAGTAACTTGATGTCATTGTAACAATAAAGAAAACAGTCATTTATCTTTCAATCTTTTCTTCCTCTCTGAAGATTTCCAAGATCCATTCTCCGTAATTGTTTTTAATGAAGGGCTTGTCAATTCCATTTCCTCTATTTTATCTATTAATTTTTTTGTTTTTATAAAAGAAATAGCAGAGTCAAGGTCTTCAAAGGTTTTAATTCCATCTGTAAGAAATAATTTCAGTCTGGCAGGAAACAAGAGATGCACTTTTATCTGGTTCTTTTTGAGTCCTTTTATAAGAGGTTGAAAGAGCTTTCTTTTGGAAATAACTGCAGAAGAATAGTCATTGTCTAAGCATACAATACTGTCATTTATTTTTATAGGAGATTTGGACCATGCAGTTTTCAGCATTAGTTCTTTATCTTGAATTGAAATGAATTTCACTATAACAGATCTGGGAACATTTTTATTTGGAGACGAGACAATGGATCCGTGTGCCCTTTCAATCCCATATGAAATGGCTTCAGGGAGATTCAGAACAGTTGGTAACCATGTAGTTAAAAAACTCACCATATTAGTTCCTTCTATTTTGTTTGGCAGACCAAAAATCCATATATTATTCCATCGTGATCTGTTTTCTAAATCATCTAATTTATTTTGTAGGGTAGTGTTCTGTTTCAAAAGAAATTCAATATTATTCTCACCCTCCTGAAGTCTTCCATCCACATCAGTGAGAGATTGCTCTGTGTCATAAATTTGGGATTTCTGAAGCTGCAGTTCTTTATGAATTAAGTCCATCTGCTTTGAACATTTCTGTTCAAAAACATCATTTTTTGTGTCCATGTTGTCTAATTTTAAAGACATCTCTTGCAGAGTAGAAGACAAAGATAAAAGCTCTTTCTTAAGAGAAGATTCTAAATAATTGCTCTTAGTGTGACTCATCTCTCAGTCAAAGAAGTTGTAGATATCTGTCTGAAGATTTGGACAGGAAATATTCAGAGAAAGATTGTAATTTTTCAATACAATCCTCAAATAGGTTGATAGGAGTTGAAAAATGTCAAAATAAGTCCATTTAGATTGTTTTTGAAGTTTAATTCCTGTCAAAAAAATGAAAACTGGCAGAGCTGGAAAAAAATGCTGCTAGTCAGTGCCCATCTTGACCACGCCCCCTTCTCCTTGCATTTCTAAGCAGTTGTTATCACCTGACCCTTTGGTATGCACTTGGAACTCTTTTTGTACTTTTATCTATTTATTTGACATCCACTTAAACTGACAACCCTGTCGATCAGAGATTTTGTTTATAGTCTGCTTCCTTTGCTGTGGTCCCTGTCTGGCTGAAATAGGCATGCCAGTTCATGATTAGAAGGGTTTTCCACGTTCACAATCTTTCCAAGTTTCCAAACATTAGCCAAACAGTCTACTTATGCTGTGCTGATGAGGCCATAGGAAGGCTGAAACATGCATGTCCAGAGCTAGTGGGGTTTGGCTTTATTGGCCTGAATTTGTACATAACAGACTTAAAAGGAAAAAGTCATGGGCATTCAGAACTGCCATATAGCTGAAACATCTAATGTCCTTAAGGGCAGAGCCGGTGTTAGCATTTTGGGGGCCCCCAGCAAATCACAGGTTTGGGGGCCCCCTAGGCACTTCAGTCAAACTATCACCCTGTCACTGCCAACCCTCAGAAGCAGTCTTTTAGTTCATGCTGCAACCTTTTAGCAGTAGTATGTACAGACTTACCTGTAGCTACAATGCTCTTACAGTACGCCAGGTGTATGTACCACACTATATTCACCCATCTCACAATATAATACATTATAGCAACTCTATGCATAGGTCTGGTCTTAGGTGAAATGCTTTCTGTAGGCTCTAAAGTGTATTTTACTTTTTTTCTTTTTACATAATCTTTCCAGCCAATGATGGCTTGAAAAGAAATTATGATTAAGGAATAAAATTCATTGTTGCTGTTCAGCTTAACTTCTCCTTGCATCCTTTCAGCATACCTTTCCTGACCAAGACAGCACGAATAACCATTTAGGAAATAACTCAGATAAGCCAAGAAACCATAGGGTTATAGGTTTTCTGGGATGCATTTTCGAGCATTTTCCCAAACTTTTAATCCAGTAGTATCCTAAACAAAAACATGAGCAAGAAAATTATTTTTTTTTTCTTTCAAGAAAGATATAAGTTGTGCCCAAGGCTTAATATTCAAAGATGGCAAAACAGTAGCTCACAACAAACTAACAAGCCATTTGTTGTCTAGATCCAGAGGTCCAGTCTGGGAATATGGCTTACCTCCCTAAACCCCCAAAAAAGGGCTATCATTGCCTATGCATCCCTCTGGTGTTAGACTGGGATGAAAGTTTAGTAACCTTCTTTGTACACCTCTGAGGTCTCGGAGAAAAGTAAAAGAAACCATCACTAGACTGGCCTCAGCCCAAACAAAAGCTGTAATGACCTGATGTGCACACCTCTCTGGTTTGACTGTAATGAAAATTAAAGAAGCAACCCACCCCCAATAACCTAAAGCAGCTTTCTGTACATGCACTTCTGAGCACATCTGGTTTTGGAATGAGTGCAGTTGAGGCCAGAGGCCATCATCAGCTTTATCCTAACAGTTTTCGTCTAAATGACTATAAACTCTATCAGCATCAGTTCCAGTGTATAGTTCATACATCATCGAAAGGCAAGTTATTGCTCAATAGCTTTTAGGATAGCTTGCAGAATCACTCCTAAGGACTGGTACTGGATACAGAAGAACTTTCATTGTGCCAAAATGTCCTAACTAATAAGATGCAGGCAGTTAAATGGAAAAATGGGATCTCTCCATTCTGGCTTGTTTGCTTTTCAATATTTTCACAAATGATTTGTGTACAGCAACTAAACACATCTCCATCATTCAGTATGTGGATGATTCTGATGTAATTTGCTCGGCCAAAAGTCAAGACAAATTATAACAGCTCACTCAGAAACCTCTCTTCTGTTTTGAATTATGGCTGTAAGATTCACAATTGTTAGTTAACCCTAAAATAATCAAAACAGGTCCTATTCACCCCAAAACCATTATCTGCCAATATGTTGCATTTCTCCATCCTTACATACATTCAGACTAGCATCGAACTAGTAACCCATACTCAGCTCTTAGGTGATATTATTGGTGAAAATCTAAAATTCCATCACCACAAAAAAGCAAACAATTACAGAAACCTTTCTGAGTCTTAGCACCCTCTACAGAGCCAAATCATACCTGACAGACAAAGCAATGCCACTGCCTACTCCCCACTCTTCTCTCTACAGCTCAAATCCTTCAGCCCGCTCTACTTTTCTCAATGGGACAACACTACAAATGTATACCTCCAAACACAGGTTTAGAAACCACCACTGTATACCTCTTAACAGCTAAAATGGCTAGAGCTGAGACATACATTAATACACTCCCAGCCCTTGACAATTCACAAACTCTTATACTGCCCTAAAAAATGACCATGCCTAAGTGGCATTATGCAACTATACAACCTAAACTGACCACTGTGCTCCACCAACAAACTAGCCCTAACCTAACTGTGACTAAATCAAGTAACTCTGCAGGATAGTCTCATCCTACTTAATCCCCCCTCCTCTCTTTTACCTCTCTTCACACTAAAACTTTGAGCTTTTTGTTACTTATAATCTTTGTAAATAGCAGCAGCATGATATTTGTATCCAATCTAGCTCTGTTTGCTGTAATATTATGTAATGCTTATGTGACTCTAATCTGATTTGTCTCTAAACTTAGATCTGCTATTTCCCTCTGCCATTTTACCTTGTATATACTTTCCATGCAATTTTATTAATGTCAGCTTGTGCAATGATAAAGCTATGTAATATTCTTCCTTTTTTTCAATGTATATATGTTAATTTCTTTTTTATTTTTCTGGTGCTTTTCTCCTTGGGTCTCCACTGAAAATGGCACTTTGGCTCAGCTGAACTAACCCGTTTAACAAACGACAAATAAATAATGCTCTAGGTAGTCTTCTTACTTCTCAAAAATATGAAACTCCATTCCCCTTTCCAATTAGAAATAACTAAAAATGTTGAATCTTTCAAAACACAAATAAAATAATATCTCTCAAAAATATGGCTATGTACATATTCTAACCCTAGCCTATGCCTTGATGTAATTAATCAATACACATACCTCTCTATTCTAGAAATTAATTTTTCTCATCCACTATTCTGCTAAATGTCTGTTCACTGAATAGCTACACAAACAGTTAACTACTGATCTCTAACAGCTTCTTCGCTCAGTACTTATATTAAAGGGCCTAAACCTATCTCCTCTGTCATACCACTGTTTTCCTATTCTCAGTGTTTACCATAAGAGTAACCCCTCTACTGAAGCATAACCTACAACATCCAGCCTATACCAGTACCATTATACCTAAAGATATATATATATATATATATATATATATATATATATATATATATATACACACACACAGAGAGATACACACACACACACACACACACACATATATATATATATATATATATATATATATATATGTATATATATATATATATATATATATATATATATAATCTGTATATACATATGTATCCTACTACTCTTTAGTTCATATCAATGCATTCTTATTCTCTGCATGCTCTGTCACTCTCTACTGTCATGCATCCTTATGCTCGACAACTCTCTAACCTTACTGCTACCCTGCCCTCTTATTTATGCCAACTCCATTTCCCACCACCCTTCACCTCTACCTCCTTCTAGGTAACCCCATTTAATCACCCCTCTTTTTTCTTTACTGTCAGTTCTTATTTCCTCACAGACACCATATCTACTCTAACAACTGTGCTTACATGACATATCAGTATTAATCTCTTTCTTCCTCACTCCCTCGGTCCACTCTTATTCTCAAACTATTTCCTCAACCTACTGTCAGTAAAAAATTTCAGATGTATTTTTTATCTTCTTTTATAAACTATGCATATTATTCACATAAATGTATATCTATATGTTTTTCTTTATTGTAAACTGTATTGATACTTGTATATGTTGTGAAATATTGTCAGAATTGCTGAGAGCTTTTCTCCACAGGGTTCCACTTTTCAATGGCAGTAAGCACCTCAAATTTATTGAAAATGCAGTGAAGTGTTACTGTTTTACTAGACAAACTAAGCTTATGGATTTAGAACTAACCTTCAGATTTTCATGGGAGTTCATCTCAGAGGGAGACACAAATGCTGCTTCATTATTCTGGTTTGATGTAGAGGGTGCAGTATTAACTCTGGAGACAAGCATCTCTGAGGCAATGGTACAGTCCTCTTCAACTTTCTGGAGAGGCGTTTCTCTTAACATTGCAGAGTTATTTGAAGAAAGTAAATGCATTTTCTGAGAAATCAAGTTCAGAATACTACCACGGTCATTTCTTTAGGAATCTCTGATGTTTCTGGTTGACTTTGGCAGTTGTAATCTCAGTTTATGCTTTACCTTACTTCTGTTTTCTTCATTTAGAAATAACATCTTTATCAGGTTAAGAATAATGAAAACAAATTCATACATGAAGAGTGCTAAGCAAATAGGATGGCATGGAGTCAGAATTTCACAGAGAAACTGGAACACTGAAGATTTGTGTATGTCTATTACAACATTCCCAACCCCCCACCCAAGTTCTTCAAATGGCTTAATTTGCAATAATTCATCATGTGGGTTTGTAACAACTTAGTGGCTAAAAGTGTTTTTCTGTCTTATTAAGGAATTTGTGTCTATTTAGGTTGTTACCTCAGTGACCAGTCATCAGGGACCTGTCTTTGACTTGTTTCTTCAATATTGCATGTCAATCTCAGAAATGGTGTTACACCCAGACCATGGTCTATTTATACCCTGGTCCGTTTTGCAATGGAGTTCCCTTTGATTCAACCCCATGACATAAGAGAGTTCAGATCAAGAATTTGAATAATGTCTTGCCCCGTCTTTGCTTGTGGCAGAACACAGTGCAGGTAACCCATACAGGTGTATCCCTGCCTATAGCAGTGCTTTGACATTGTCTTGAGACTTACTTGCACCACTTCTTGTTTGCCAGTTCCATCTAGTGGCCCCTTGGTTTAAGCATAAACTATGCATTGTAAAGGACTGGATGACCACTACCTCATAGGCTTCAGCCATCTTGCCTCCAGAGGATGGGTTTAGGCTAGATAAGAACTGTGTCTATTATCAGTCGCAGATCTATAAAACAAAGATGCTTTTTGTCTAAGGACCAGCAGTGCTTTTCAGGGTGGCCAGTAGGCTATGGAGCCCTGCCAGGCCTGCCACCAAGACATATTTGTCTTATGAAAAAATGCCACTCAATTCTCCATAGACAAGCTTGCTTCCATCTGGACAACTACACCCCTACTCCATCTGTCATTACTGCATTCCCAAATCATGCAGGACAGGACAGACCAGTATATGAACTTTTTAGGGTTATTATTCCATTAACACATCCTGATGATCGCATTGTTTTTGTGTGGTGAGATTAGATTATTTTCTAGCTTTTCAGATTTCATTGCCTTGCTTTCAGGCATTTGCCAATCAGAAGTTTTGACATGACCTTTGTCAATCCAGGGTGCTTTTTTTGGCTAGTCTAGAGTCTCTAAACCCAGTTACTTATTCGATTATCATTTCTCTCCTTGAGACTTGAATTTTACATCTTTATTAAATTAGGCACTTGTATTGGACCTCAAGAAGATGTCTCCAGATTGTAGCAATCAGGATAACTACCACCCCATTTCTAATTTTGTATTTGTTTGCAAAGTTATCAAGAAGCTGTTTTTGCAGTACTTTATTTGCCTTTCAAAATTGTAACTGGCACAAATTCCATATCAGATGATCTGGACTGTATCCAATTTTGGATGCAGTGCAACCAGATCAAGCTGAATAATACCAAGATGTTTGCTATGGCTATCCTGGCCGCTTTTGGGAATGCTGCCTAAACTTTTATGGGGTGACAGATTGCACTTTATTTCTAAATTGTGTGTCCTTTGTGTCATCCATAATAACTTTATACTCAAGTAGCAGGTATCATTACTAGTTAAGTCATCATGTTACTTTTTTCTGGAATATTGCCTACATAAAGTGTCTCTGACCTTCTCAAGGCCTAGATATAGTCATAAAACCTAGGTCTCTTCTCTGCTGGACTATTGCAACTCTCTGTAGGGCTGCCTGACACAGGACGTGATTACAATTAGTACAAAACTTTGCTGTTTGACTAGTTATGAGGACATCACATTACTCCCACATTTTTGTTGGATTTGTGAGATCATGTACTATTACCTCTCAAACTCTTAGCACAAGAAATCTGGACAGAACAAATAATAATGAGACAAACATCCAGCAAATGGGAGATATTTTAAATATTCCTCTTATAAACTTAAAAAGTTGTTAGAATAACATAGTTTGCATTAGCATGAATTTTCTGAAGGATATGAAATCTGAAACTCAGATATCTAGCATTATTTAGTGACTTTGATCCTCTGTGCTTTGCAAAAAATCACAAATGTTATGAAGAACAGGTCAAAAATATGAGACAAGAATCTGGACATCCAGCAGAAATGTGGGCATTTGAAATGTATGCCATGTATTATCTACTAGGTTATGACAAAGAGTTTCTTCTGTCCTGCTATTCATCCTTTCCTGTCTTCTTTGCCACTCAAGAGCTGCTTGAGGTTCCAAGGAGGCATCTGCAGTATTCTGGAATCTGCTTTTTGCCATGCCCCACACTTTTGGAATCTGCTACCACAGAGGCTATCAGAGTCCTCAGCATTCTAGAGGCTCAAAAGGCCTCTCAAGTCCCATCCTTTTGAGCTTACTTTTAGGGCCGAAGCAGCCTTAACATTGCATGGTTTAAATGCTTATGGTGAGTCCTAATCTCCATTCTCTGTGTTGTGTAATATATTTTATTATTTTATAGTATCATGCTTTGTGTTAAGAATGCAAATAAAGTTGAAGTTGATGCTGCATTTTAAATAGTAGGTTCAAAGTAAGCCCCCCCCCCCCCATTTGATTGACATTATGTACAGTGGAGATGGCATTTCAAAAGAAATCTTTCAAGCTGGAATGTACATCATCTCATTACAGCTGAGTGACACTGTCAAGTGTTTCAGTAGTTATACCCTAATGACGCCTCTAGGTGTCAAATATTGCTTGTTTATATTTGCATTAATAACTTCAAAATCATGCTACATACAAAATATTAAAATATTTTATCTTAAAGCTTATACAATGACAAGCATAACGGTATTGATATTTGACTTCTGTCTAGTGCAGGTAAAGAGATATTAATTGTGCATAAAATATTTATATTATTATAAATGTCATGTTTTTCAAAAATCTCAAAAAACATGTAACATGGAAAGAACTGCTTAGCCTCATACAAAAGTTCTGAGCTGGATGAATGAATTGCTGCAGAGATTAAATGTCTAACTTCAGTAGTTGCTGAGATATTGTAAGTGTTTACTGTGACTTATAAAATCCAGTTTAAGACCTGGAACCTAAAGAATATTGCTACTATAAAAACAGTTTGTGCTGAAGAGTTTGCAATTTACACTTCTTTAGTGCCCTCAATGGTTCCAGAGATATGTGCATTTGTTTGAAATATGAGGACATAACCGTCTTTTATGAGAAAGCTTACACCCCACCCACTGGAAGTTATGGTGCAAACTTCCAGAGCTCCATTGGAGGGAATGAATTATGATAAGATGCATGTGGGAGATATGTAACATAAAATGCTTTAATGAAAGATTTAACTTAATGCCATTTCTTATCCAAGAAGAAGGTAAGCCATTCAGAATTCCAGTGAACCTAAGAAGGAGAACTCTTACTTGGATGAAATGTAAAGGTAAATGACTATTCAGGACAAAAAACTCATAGTCATAAGAAGTCATAGTGTCACTTTACTCAGCCCTTATCAGAACCATAATTGAGTATAATTCCCCATTCAGCATGTACCTAACCAGACATCTGCAAAAGTTGGAACGCCCACAAAGATTCCTTACCAGGAAAATCCAGGGTATAAACACACTGTCCTGTTTGGATGAGCTAAATGCCCTGTCTGTATACTCTTTCTCCTATAGGTTACTGAGAGGGAATCTATGCCTGGCATACAAGGGAACATTGGATCCAGCTCTGATGGGCCTTTTGCTCATGCACAAAATGAACAGCATCAGAAACACTACTTCCAGGATTTAGATTTTTCTTATGGCACAAATAAGACACGTTGGTGAGTCAAATATGCATCTCAGAGGATCCCCATGCTCTGAAACAGGCTCCCTATCCATGTGAAGCAGGGTTCAGCCTTAAAACTATTTAAGCATAACCTTGATCAATGGATGGGAAACTGGAAATTCACCCCTGGTCTGGCCACCATGTCTCTGATAGAAAGAGGCAGACAGCAATGCCCAAACTAACATACCCCCCCAACATAACCTCTAGAGTCTTCCTAACAAACATACCTCCTCTTAATAAATGCTAATGATACATAGCGACACAATTGAGTTAGATTGTACAGCTAGGCTTATAAAGGCCCTGGTGGTCATTATCCTAGTATATAACCATGAACATATGTACAGATCACCGGTCAGCACCCTTTTTGTTAATGCCTGCAGCATGAATAACCTTTTGCCAACAAATACAAATTGCAAAAAAACATGTTTTTGTGTGGTGTGTGTGTGTGTGTGTGTGTGTGTGTGTGTGTGTGTGTGTGTGTGTGTGTGTGTGTGTGTGTGTGTGTGTGTGTGTGTGTGTGTGTGTGTGTGTGTAGGAGCTACTCCCTACTCCCTCCCCTAAACTTTATTATTATAACTTCAAATTCACTGCGAGTCAGAAAGGGTGAACTTCCTTGCCTCATCAAGCTTGGTTAATAAAGCAAAGTAAAATACAACCCAAGGGTCTGGATTCTTCCTTGGAAAGTTTTTATACTTAACTCAGATAGTATATGTAATGCATATTGTAAATTGGATACTGAGCATGTTTCACACAAAAGCCGTTTCATGTCACCTGTTCTGAATAATGATGTTGTACACCTATCAAATGTTTTGAATTTTGCTATCGAAAGTGTATACACTGAGTCTATGAAACATAAGGCTGATATTCAATACAATTTGTCCCGGAAAGAATGGAAAGCTTTACATGTATTAAGTAAAATGAGGGAGATTGTATTTAAACCTTCAGATAAAGGGAATAGGCTTGTTGTAATGCATTATTCACAATATTTTACAATGTGTGAGGAACATTTGAATGATAGTAACATTTATGAAAAGACGGACGTATCTTTGTATAGGAATGCAATGTCTGAATATGTTGAACTACTTGGGAAAGGACAAAGATTGGGCTATTTCTCAGAAATGGATATCAACAAAAAATTTAATATGGAGGGCTGTAGGATGGCCCTATTCTATTGCCTTCCCAAGATACACAAAAGTTTAACACAACCCCCTGGGAGACCTATTGTTTCAGGCTGTAATTACTTTTTGCATAACATAGGTCTTTTTTTACATAGTTATTTATTACCTACAGTTAAAACTTTGCCTTCTTATATTTGCGTTGTTTTTGATTTTTTAGATAAAATTAAAAATATTGAGTGGAATGATCAAATGTATTGGGCTACACTCGATGTAAAGAGCCTCTATACGAATATTAGACATGAATTTGGAATTGAGGCTGTTAAATTCTTTTTAGGTAATAGTCCGGTTACTGAATATATAGTAGAACTTATACATTTCTGCTTAACACATAACTTTTTTGAGTTTAATAATAATTTATATAGACAAAAACAAGGGACTGCCATGGGGGCAGCTTTTGCCCCCATATATGCCAATTTGGCTATGGGTCTTTTTGAGTCTGAATATTTATATAGGAATATTTTTTTTCGTAAATATGTTATAAGATACTATAGGTTTATAGATGACTTGATATTTTTGGTACAAGGTAGCAAGACTTTGGTTGAGTTGCATATAAATAGATTTCTTCTGGAATTTGATGGTCTCAAAACTGGGATGAGTATTTCTTTTTTGGATGTCATATTGAATATTATGGATGGTAAAAACTTGGAGACAGTCAATAGAAAATTTGATGAAGGG